>NW_006921785.1:136670-143072 GCF_000298275.1 Orycteropus afer afer
ACTCCCCCTAGGCCGACCGGCCACTTAGAATGCAGTCATGTGATCCGTCATGGGAACCACCACTCACAACTGGAGTCCAGCCAAGTTGACACATCTTCAACTATCACAACACCTGAATTAATAGCCAAAAAAATAAAATACACCAGCTCCACCTTTTCAAAATATTAAATCATAAAACCAAGACAAAGCAGATCAGTACATAATCAACAGTTAAAGACAACCTCAAAATGTCTAGAACACAACAAGCAACCTCAAATCAAACAAACAAACAAACAAACAAAAAAATAAACAGGCTAAGACATTAGAAGTAAAACCCCAAACAAAGTCTCATTAAACATGGAGGAAGAGGAGTCAATAGAATTATCTGAGAGGGAATTTAGAATGTATGCTTACAGAGCTCTACAAGAGCCTAAGGAGACCCCAAACAGAAGCAAGGAGAACACAGACAGTTCCCTAGAAGAACTCAGGAAGACAATTCAAGAACAAAATAACAAGATTAATGCACAATCAGAATTCATACAAAAACAACAGTTAGAAATCCAGAAGATGAATACTAAAGTGACAGAATTACACAATACACTGGAAGCCCAGAAAAGTAGGATAGAACTGGCTGAAGAATGCATTTCTCAACTAGAAGACAAATCCTTGGACACCAGCCAGTATGAAGAAAAATCAGAACAAAGATTTAAGAGAAATGAAGAAAACATAAGAATTATATGGGATGACATAAAAAGGAACAACATACACCTCATTGGAATTCCAGAACAAGAAGAGATGAACAAAAACTACTGAGAAAATTGTGGAAGACCTACTAACAGAAAATTTCCCCAATATCATGAAGAAAAAAAGGTATTTGTCCAAGAAACTCATAGAACCTCGTACAGGATAGATCCCAAGAGAAAAACACTGAGGCATATTATAATCAATCTCTCCAAAACCAAAGACAAAGAAACAATTTTGGGAGCTGCCTGGGACAAAAGAAATATTACTTATAATAATCAATTACTCAACAGAAACCATGCAGGCAAGAAGGGAATGGATGACATATATAAAACACTGAAGGAAAAGAACTTCCAGCCAAGAATCCTATATCCAGTCAAATTGTCCATCAAATATGAGGGTGAAATAAAGGCATTCTCAGACAAACATAAATTAAGGGATTTTGGGAAAACCAGACCAATCCTACAAAAATGCTTAAGAAAGTCCTTCCAATAGAGAACCCAAAACAGAGAACAACAAAATCAGAATATGTGACTTCAACACTAAAACCAAAACAGAAATAGACATACAAAATAAGACTATAAAACAATGTACACTAGAAATCAAGGACGCCAATCTCCACACAACAACAGCTACTAACCAAATAGAGGGAGTAAAAATTCTAGGTATGAACTTCTAAATGGAGAAGAAAACAGGACAATGTCCTCATAGAATATACTGTTCTAAAAATATAGAGACAAGAATTCACTCCAAGGTAACCACAGAGAAAATGAACAATGCCCCCCGCAAGCAAATCCAGAAGGAAAGAAAAGATATGGTTTAATAAGCACAAAACCAACAATAAAGAAGAAAGATGAAGCACTTGACAACAAAACAAACTCAGCACAGAAAAGTATGTGGATAAAGGAAACTCCAGCAACATGACAAAAAAATAAAATAGAATGACAACAATCAGTTCATACCTGTCACTAATTACACACAATGTGAATGGATTAAATGCACCAATCAAGAGAAAGAGAGTGGTAGGCTGGATAAGAAAAGAAGACCAATGATATCCTGCCTACAAGAGCCCACCTTAGACACAAAGATAAAAACAAATTAAGAGTTAAGTGGTAGAAAAAATATATACCAAGCCTACAGTAACCAAAAAAGAGCAGAAGTGACAATATTAATTTCTGATAAAATAGACTTTAAGGTGAAAAACAACATAAGAGACTAAGAATGTCTAGGAAATGTCTAGGGAACAACAGACAACCTCAAATCAAACAAACAAACAAACAAAAAAACATGATAAGACATTAGAAGTAAAAATCGAAACAAAAGTCTCATTAAACATGGAGGAAGAGGTGTCATTGTGGCAAAAGTTATGGCATTTCCTTTAAAAACTGAAAATAGAAATACCATTTGACCCAGCAATTCCATTACTAGGAATATATCCTAAGAAGGTGAAAGATAGCGCACGAACACCTATGTACACCTATATTCATTGCGGCACAATTCACTATAGCAAAGAGATGGAAACAACCTAAATGCCCATCAATGGATGAGTGGATAACCAAATTATGGTACATTCACACAATGGAATGCTATGCTATGTTAAAGAACAATGAAGGCTATGCGAATCATCTCACAATGTGGATGAGCCTGAAGGACATTATGCAGACTGAAATAAGTCAATCGCAGAAGGACAAATATTGTATGAGCCCATTACTTTAAAAAGACAAAGAAGTGTTTGCTTAAGAAAGGGAACTCACTTTGTAGGTTACCAAAGTGGGTAGGGAAGGGGAGGCATTAATTTTGCTCTAGTTGGGGTCCACACACTGATGTAGGTAAGGGGAGGGATGTATAGAAAGATTCTGTGACCACCATGATAACATTAGGAAAAGGGAAGACACTAAATTGTGCACATAAGATATAGACATCAGATGCTAATACCAATCAGTATATCCACAATATTGCATTACCATTAACACCAAACACCAAGCTACAGATAAACACATAAACATCTAAGACAAGATGGGGGTGAGTGAACAGAGTATACTTTAGATCAAGGATAGATTCGGCTGAGGCTAATCTTGCACAGATACCAGTGATACAAAATATCTGCAATCCTTACAGAAACAAAAGAAGAGAGACATGGAGTAATCCCTCACAGACACCCAGACACTGTGGGAGAGAGATCCGACAGATCTACTGTCTTAGGACCATAGTACTGGGGGACACTGAACTCAATCGGCACAACAAAATACATAAAATTCCTCATCCTACATTGGTGACTAGTGACTGGGGTCTTAAAAGCTTTCAAGAGGCCATCTAAGATGCAGCTAATGGTCTCCTATCGTCAAAAGTGAAGAAGAGTGCAAAATAAAAAAAAAGGGGGGGGGCACTTAGAAGCAATCAGCCCTAGGACACAATGGCCCTTGAGACCAGAACTAGATGGTGCGTGACTACCAATGGCAACCACTCAAGAAAGGATCAAATCTGGAGATCCTGGATAGAATGGAGGAAAAACGTGGAACAAAATCCAAAAACTCAATAGTGACCAAAAGTACTGGTCAGATGGAGTCTGGTGAGACCTCCAATACTATGGCCCTGGGAAACATTCTGGGCCTCGAATAAAACCATTCAGGGGCTGGCTTTCAGCCCAATAGTAAACAAGATGTACTTGCAGACCACTCAACCCAGGGTGATGCACCCACATACTCTATGGAGATGCATCCCTTGGAGTAACAGACCATGGGGCACCAGAGGGGCAACATTCTCATGGAGGCAATGCAGGACACACAGTAGTATATAACTATGAGGGGCATGGGGGGGGAGTTACTGGGCAAGGAGGGAAGGTTAGGATGAGGGGTGGTAAATGGGGAGTGAAACTAAATGTACATGAAATGTTGAATGTAAAACACACTGCTCTGTAAACTTGCACCTAAAGCACAATTAAAAAAAAAAAAAATCTGGGCATTGCTGAGCATCACACCCAGACTCCATCCAAGCACATGCACTGGGATGGAATTCCTGCAGGCACAGAAGATGGGTGGGAGTGAGGGACAGCTGCACCTCCATTCACCAAGAGGATGTGGGGTCTAAGAGTAACAAGGGGAATATTGCACCTTTCCAGTCATTTGTGTCCTGAGTGTCCTTGTGGTTCTCAGCAACTGGAGTATATTCTTTGGTCACTGGAATCTGGGAGAATGCTGTCCCTTAAATATCCAAAATGGTCAAAACACTTGTAAACATTCAAAATGGCTGCACCCTCCGGCCAGGAAAAAGTCCACAGTTCAGCCCACCTTCTCTTCACTGCTTCTCCTTTTACTTACCAGCCACCAGGTCAGTCATCTGTGTAGCTTCTGGCTATCAGGGCCAATTTTTAGGTTAATTCTTAGGTCCTAACACCACTCAGCAATATACAAGCTGTCCATGCTGTACAGATCTCTGATAGACTACAGCTCCATATGTCTTCTTTTTTTGGTGTTTTCATGCAGGTTCTTCTACTAGTTGTACTTTCTTCTACTAGTTGTACTTTAGTCCACTTCTATATCCTTCCCTTCAAAGCTCAGGGCTCCAGGATTATCTTGTTTCTGTGTTAATTGATGATCCCTATTCTTTGTTGAAGAGGGTCTGTGCAGTCTTTCTGCCTAGTACGCCATCTTAGTGGAACATCCTCCTTCCTCAGACAATATTATACATCCCACTTTGGTGAGTAGCAACTGGGGTCTTAAAAGCTTGTGAGTGGACATCTAAGATGCATCTATTGGTCTCTCCCCTTCTGAAACAAAGGAAAATAAAGAAAATCAAAGACACATGGAAATAATTAATTCAAAGGACTAATGGACCATGTGAAGCCCAGCCTGCACTACCCTGAGACTAGAAGAACTAGATGGTGCTCAGCTCCCCTACTCTGCTCAAACTGGGATCTCAATAGAAGTTCATGGATGACGTTGGAGAAAAATGTAGAAAAAAGCTCAAAATCATAAAAAAAAAAAAAAAAAAAAAGACCAGGCTTACTGGTATGATAGAGATTGGGTATAACCCCCAAACACATGGTCCTTAGACACCCTTCTATCCTGGAACTGAATACATACCCATGATCAACTTTCCACCAAACTATGATCAAGCGTGAAAGCGTGAACAATAACATAGTCAGGTGAACAATAACAACAAGGAGGTGCACATTCCTTAGAAAAATCAACTGATAGAGACCAAAAGGGTACCATTTGCCCAGAGGCAAAGCTCAGAAGGCAAAAAGGGATAGAAAAGAAGCACAAATGGAAACAGAAACAAAGAGAGGAAGTGGGAAGTGTGTTGTTCATTGTGGGGATTGCAATCAATGTCAGGAAACAACATATGTATAAATCATTGAATGGAAAACTAATTTGCTTTGTAAACTTTCACCAAAATCACAATTAAAAGTCAAAAATAAATAAATAAAAATAAAAACTCTGAACTCAGAAACTTTGGGGCCTTCCTGGTAGGTGAAAAATGCACCTGAAAATGAAAAATGCATGAAAATGCACATAGAGAGAAGCATATTACTTTTTGGGACATGGAAGCTCTACATTGCGAACCCTCTAATACCTCACCCTATGCATTTCTTCAATTCTATCATTTTTGCTATAATAAAGCTGTAATCACAGTATAGCACTTTCTGTGAGTTCTAGGAGTCATTCTAGCAAATTATCGATCTCAAGGGAGTAGTGGGAGCCAGCAGAACAGAAGTAAAAGGATCCCTGGGGACTCGTGAGCTAATGGCAGTTATCATGAAGGGAAGTGACAAAACCTCAAAGTTTGAATCAGCACATCAGAAGTGAGGATGTTGTTGTTGTTGTTGTTATGTGTCGTCGAGTCGGCCCCCACTCATAGCGACCCCTCCTTGAGTTGCAGAGGCAGTATCACTACAGAAGTAGATTGCCCAACCTTCCTTCTGAGGACTGGCTGATGGGTTAGGGATTCTCAATGCTGAAGCTGGTGTCTCAGGTCTTCAGGCAACTCCACAGTCTGAAAGACTGTGCCCTTTATCTTGTGAGATCCAACCTAGCTCCTGTGATCAGGGTCAAAGAAAAGAAGTGCTGCATGTATAGCTGGTAACAGAAGAGAGGGGAATAGCATTAATAAATTGATTGAGGTTGACTAACACATTTGGTATCAGAAAACTGGATTTTCACTTTTTGATACAGAATGTATGGTCATGTGTGGTGAAATACAGACAAAATGGTTAGTGCAAAAAAAAAAAAAAAATGAAATTTGGTGTCCGACAAAGGGCTTCAGACGTTATGGTAGTTTCAGCCAATTGTAAAGTTTTGCATTATCTATCCCTGGAGTCATTTCCAGGGAATGAGGCCTTTTTACTTCTGTGCAACAGACTCAGGAAATCTGATGGCTCTTAGGATAGCAGCTACCATACAGCAATTTTTTATTTCATTCAGGCTGACAGTAGTTGGATCCTCTAACGCTTTCTGTCACAAAGAAAACTCTGTAAGTAAAAGTCTTGGCATAATATCAAGCAGGCACAAAGAAATAGAAATTTGCTTTCTTTTTTTTTTTAAATAAGTTTTCTTATTTTTTTCAATAAGAAAACTTATAAAACATTACCTGTTGTTGTGTGCCGTCAAGTCGGACCCGACTCATAGCAACCCCTCCTTGGGTTGCCGAGGCAGTATCACTACGGAAGTAGATTGCCCAACC
>NW_006921785.1:143172-147051 GCF_000298275.1 Orycteropus afer afer
TTATTTCTCTTTTTCTAAATTTATAAGGTTTTCTTGACAGATCAGGAAGCACATTTGATTTTTGCCTTACCATGATGAGCTCCCGGAGCATTTTACATCAGGCATAGAATTAGTTTTTCAATATTTCATTCTTTATGAATTGTTAACAATGGTAAACATTCTTGTCTTTTATAGTTGAATTTCAAATACTCTGAAATCCCAAATTGCTCACTTAAAGGAACCAAATAATGTGTATCTGTATCTCACTGTTTTAGTGAATACATTCCATATATTGGTTACTTTTCTGTCTTTTTCTTCTTTATGTAGCAAGTTCTCTGCTAAGTAATTAAAGATTAACAAGCGAAATGCTTTGCTGTGTTGTTGTTGTCATGTGCCATTGAGTCGGCTGGACTCATAGCAACCCCTCCTTGGGTTGCCGAGGTAGTATCACTGTGGAAGTAGATTGCCCAACCTTCCTTCCGAGGAGTGGCTGGTGGGTTTGAACCACCAGCCTTCTGGTTAGCACTCAAGTGCCTTAGGCACTATGCTACCAGAGCTCCTACCTAGTGAATTAAAATCAGCACTTGACCAAAACAGAAATAAAGTAAATTATAAACACCACCACTAAAATTTAACTTTCTGAAAAACTCTGCTTAGTTATAGAAGTGGTGTGAAAAATTATTTTGCACACCAAATTAGGTGCTGTGCAGTGGATTACTCTTTACATATTACCTTTCAGGCCTTAAATTCATAATTCTGGCCAGTGTCTTGCAAGGGATTGGTCATTTTCTATGCAAACAGGGTACTTAAAACCACTAACACAGATCAAGTGACTTTGAAGGGATTGGCAGGTTTGTGGCCTAGCTGGAGGGGCCATGCCTTGATATTGAAATTGAATACAAGGGTCAATCCCACAGAAGCTGAGGAGAAGCTCACTACCATCAATAGGAGTCTGGAGTGGAGTGCATGGCCCCTGCACTGAGAATATCTTAAACATAGAAGAGAGACCTGTTAACAATGAAGACAGTGAGAAGTAGCAGCAGGCACCGCAGAGACCAGTGGTAGAGATATCCCAGTGACAGTACAAGTGAAGGAAATCAGGAGACTGATGTGATACAGCACAGTGGGCATCCCAGGCCACGAAGAGAAGTATTGCTGAGTGCCTTCAGGCAGGCAGCTTGCTCGTGGTGCTAATGCATTTGTAACACTTGTCGGAGCAGGAGGCTGAGAAGGGCCCAGGGGCAGAAGCTGTCTGCTGGCACAGCCTGTTGTTGCTGTTGTTATTTGCCGTCGAGTCAGCCCCGACTCATAGCGACCCCTCCTTGGGTTTCCGAGGCAGTATCACTACAGAAGTAGGATTGCCCAACCTTCCTTCCGAGGAGTGGCTGGTGGGTTTGAACCGCCAGCCTTCTGGTTAGCAGTCAAGTGCCTTAGGCACTATGCTACCAGAGCTCCCAAGAGCTGTCCTGATTGGAAGTTTTCCTGATTGACAAAGTTGATCCTGTCCCCTGAGTTGTATTCTGTTACTTCCAAATTCATCCTGTTCATGAGTTATTTCCCTAAGAAACCTCGTAATTGCAAGGTCTGTGAGTTCTGTGTGGCATTGTAATCGATTATTGACCCCAACAGAGAAGTAGAGAGTGCTGCAGGGAGGATAGGTGATGTCAGAAATGGTGAAAAGGATTGAATGGAGATATGCTTGACCACCTCAAAGGAATCAGCTTTGTTCTGACTGATTGATTCTCATCCCTCCTCTTGAAGCGAGATGAATTGCAAAGCTAGATTACCTAGAATACTTCTCTAGGAGGGTAAAATATTATATCTAGTAATTATGTTAATATTAATATTTAAGAGATAGTAGTATATTTGAAAAAAAGATAGAAAATATTTCTAGCAAATAATTTAAGATTAAAATATATTAGCATATTTTGTCAAATATCTCTATTTGTAAAATTAATACAAATAAGCAAAAACCTGAAAGTTTTTAAATGTTACAAACTATTGACTTTTCAGATTTAAAAATATATGTTTGGAAGAATAAGGCAATAGAAAATATACTAAAATATTTTGTTTATGTTAAACTATAACACCAAAATGGTTGTCCTTTTATTACAGAGAAATTCGTATCATTGTAAGAAATAAAAAAATATTGCCTATTCTTGAATACAGAATAACAGAATTGGAGAAGAAGATAATTTTCTTCAATTAAAATGGCAGATTTTGATTTTGGTCTTACAGGAAAAATACCTGATATGTTTGTACAATGTTCTTAAAATTAAATAAGTCTCCTTGTGAGTTCTAGATTAGTATTAAGAATAAAATCTTGGAAATCTTTTAACAAAGTGAAATTTTGCAATTTTCAATACACATCTTACAAATGATAAATCTCAATTCTTATCAACACCAAATGCAAAAGGGATAAAAATTTCACAAATAAACGAAATGAGATGCTCCTTATATTTGTGAAATATTTTGAAAAATCAGGGTCAAGTATCACATTGAAAGCAAAAATTAGTTGATAGTATTGCTTGTGACATTTTTATTGGTAACTTTTAAAAATTTAACATATATACTGTGATATATGTATGTGTATATATATATTTTTTTCATTATAATATTATTTTGAACACTCTACAAATTTCTGTTCTTTTAAAACCACATTTAATTTCTTTAACTGGACTACCAAAAGTCTAGCAGTTACATGCAAAAATATTGAGAAGGATCCTGCTAGATAGAATTGAGTAAGAGATACTTCCAGGGTAAGGTATAACAATTATTAGAAAACGTTCTATACAGTAATTATCAGTTAGCCCAAGCTATGGTGACAGATAAGCTAAAATCCCAGTGCTTTAACACAGAAATATTTATTTTTCACTGATTCAAAGTCCTCTGAGGTTCATGTGTCTCTCATAGCCAGCTCCCTTCCCAAGGTGATTCAGGAATCCAACTTACTTCCACCTGTGGCTTTAACACATCATATGGTTTCCAGGATACCATACTAGGGAAAGGATTGCTGGGGGGTTGTGTAGGGTTGTCCACTCTCTCAGTTCAGAAGCAATGCACATCACTTCTGATCATGACCCATACATCAGACATAGTCACATGGCCTCACCAAATAGGAGGGCTGGGAAGAATAAACTTTTATTTGCTCCAGACAGAGGAAAAAAAAAAAAAAAATGAGACCTTCATGAGCATCAGTCATATCTAACATACCTCCCAACATACTCACTCTTCTGGTTATGCCGTGATTGGTAATTTTTGTGCCCTACTGCTCTCTTACTATTAAGTGAGAATGTTTTGGCTCATGCATTGCACTGAAGTGTAACACAAAAACAGAAAGTAGTTTTCATAATCAAATTCTCCTATACCCATAAATAGTGCTTTGATGTATGTTTAATAATATTAGCACCAACAGCCTGGATATTCTATTTATTGAGTTCTTACAAATGCCAGTCTTTTAGTTAAGTATTGTTCTTTAATCCGTAAGGCATACTGTGACACAGATATTATCTCTATTTTGAAAGTGAAAGAAATTGATTCAGAGATCACTGCTGTAGTCACATAGCCAAATCACATAGCCAAAAATTAGTCAAACTGAGATTTAATCTTGGTTGTGATCCAAAGGTTGTGATCCCTTATGACAATATACTGCCCACCCTTGCCTCAGCTGCTAACCGAAAGGTCAGTAGATTAAATCCACTAGCTGCTCCATGGGAAAAAGATGTGGCAGTCTGCTTTTGTAAAGATTACAGCTTTGGGGGGCAGGGGGTCTCAAAAGAAGCATAGCAAATGGAGTCTTAAAATTTCTTGAGCAGCCATCTAAGCTGCAACTGTTGGTTTTTCCCTGTCTGGAGCAAAGCATGAAGAAAATAAAATACACATGCAAACAGTAAGTCCCAG
>NW_006921785.1:147291-155770 GCF_000298275.1 Orycteropus afer afer
GTTATGTGC
The DNA here is from genome assembly GCF_000298275.1 of Orycteropus afer afer. Classification (NCBI taxonomy): domain Eukaryota; kingdom Metazoa; phylum Chordata; class Mammalia; order Tubulidentata; family Orycteropodidae; genus Orycteropus; species Orycteropus afer. The sequence goes on from NW_006921785.1 coordinate 147,301, forward strand.
CGTGGAGTCGGCCCCGACTCATAGCGACCCCTCCTTGGGTTTCCGAGGCAGTATCACTACGGAAGTAGGATTGCCCAACCTTCCTTCCGAGAAGTGGCTGGTGGGTTTGAACCACCAGCCGTCTGGTTAGCAGGCAAGTGTCTTAGTCACTATGCTACCAGAGCTCCCGAAAACAGAGATAGTACCTCTCATTGGAGAAAAGGGCAAGTATCCTTACTGCCCATTATAAAAGACCCATGTTTCCTAAACTCAGAGATCTTCTCAAACAATTGCCAAACTGGTCTATTTGCATTGCCTTTTGGAGCAAAGGATCAAAGAACTTGGTGCAAAATTGTAGATATACTGGCTACTGCTATTGCTGTGAGTGATAAATTATGTTGTTGTTTGTTATTTAAAAACAAAATAGATTACAGCCTTAGAAATGCCATGGGGCAGTTTTATCCTGTCCTACAGGGTCACAGTGAGTCATAATCCACACAATGGCAGTGGTTGATACCCTTTCTAAGAAGCCCTAGTGGTGCAGTGGTTAAGTGCTTTGCTGCTAACCAAAAGGTTGACAGTTCAAACCCACCAGCCACTTTGTAGGTGGTATATGCTCTTCCTACTCTTACTAAATGAAAATAGAGTGCCAACTTTCCTGGCAATTTTACAAAAAAAAAAAAAAAAAGCTAGATTCAACTAAGTATCAAAAAATAAGGTATAGGAAAAAATTTTCAGGATCTAAGTCTAAACCAAGAGTTCTTACATTGACAGCAAAAATACAATCTATAAAAGGAAAAATTGCTAAATCAGATCTCATCAAAGACAACTCCTTGCTCTGTGAAAGACCGTGTAAAGAGTATAAGGACACAATCTATAGACTGGAAGAAAACATTTGCACATCATCATCTAACAAAGGATTAGAATATATGTATCTAGAATATATGAAGCACTCTCAAAATAATAATAATAAATCCAACTGAAAATGGGCAAAATGTGTAAGCATCTATTTAACCAAAGAGGATATACAGATGTCAATTAAGCACATGAAAAGATGCATGCATATTAAAAACACAATGAGATATCATTATATACCCACTAGAATGGCTAAAATAAAAAATAGTAGCATCAATACTGCTGCAACCATTTTTTTAATTATCTTCAGTAAGATTTTACTTGTATATGATATTAATGATATTGTTTGATAATTTCTGTATTCCATGGGATCACCTTTCTTTGGAATGGGGACAAATATGGATCTCTTCCAGTCAGTTGGCCAGGTAGCTGTCTTCCAAATTTCTTATCATAACTGAATGAGTGTTTCCAGCTGGCCATCCATTTGTTGAAACATCTCAGTGGGTATTTTGTTAACTCCTGGAGCCTTGTTCTTCGCAAACTACTTCAGTGAAGCTTCGACTTCTTCCTTCGATACCATTGGTTCTTAATCATATGCCACCTCCTGAAATGGATGAACATTGACCAGTTCTTTTTTGGTACAGTGACTCTGTGTATTCTTTCCATCTTCTTTTGATGCTTCCTGCATCATTCAATGTTTTGCCTATAGAATCTTTCAATATTGCAACGCGAAGCTTAAATTTTTTCCCCAGTTCTTTCAGCTTGAGAAATGCTGAGTGTGTTCTTCCCTTTTGGTTTTCTAACTCCAGGTCTTTGCACATTTCATTATAGTAATTGACTTTGTCTTCTCGAGCTGCTCTATGCAATGTTCTGTTCAGCTCTTTTATCTGGTCATTTCTTCCATTTGTTTTAGCTACTATCCTCTCAAGAGCAAATTTCAGAATCTTTTCTGACATCCATTTTGGTCTTTTCTTCCTTTCTTGTCTTTTTAATGACCTCTTGCTTTCTTCATGGAGGATGTTCTTGATATCCCACAATTCCTCTAGTTTTCAGTCATTGGTGTTCAATGCATCAAATCTGTCCTTTAAATTGTCTCTAAATTCAGGAGGAATATTATCAAGGTCATATTTTGGCTCTCATGGACTTGTTTTCATTGTCTTCAACTTCAAGTTGAAGTTGCATAGAACAGTTGATGGTCTGTTCCACAATCAGCTCCTGACCTTGTTTTGGCCAAAGATATTGAACTTCTCCATTGCCTCTTGCCACAGATGTAGTCAATCTGAGTCTTTTGTATTCCATCTGGTGAAGTCCACATGTATAGTCATCACTTATGTTGTTGAAAAAAAGGTATTTGCAATGAATAAGTCATTGGTCTTACAAAATTCTATCATGTTATCTCCAGAATTATTTCTATCACCAAGGCCATATTTTCCAACTACTGGTAACTTCTCTTTGTTTCCAACTTTTGTATTCCAGGCACCAATGATAATCAACACAATAATTCAAAAACAGTTGCAATAGTATACTGACAGAGAGATTCCAGAAATGCAATCTGCATTCAGAAGAGGACATGAAACAAGGGAAATCATTGCTGATGTCAGATGGATCAGAGCTGAAAGCAAAGAATACCAGAAAGATGTTTATTTATGTTTTATTGACTATGCAAAAGCATTCAATTGTGGAGGTCATAACAAATTGTGGATAACAATGAGAAGAATGGGAATTCCAGAACACTTGATTGTACTCATGAGGAATCTGTACCTTGACCAGGAGGCTGTCATTCGAACAGAACAAGGGGACACTACATGGTTTAAAATCAAGAAGGGAGAGTGTCAGGGCTGTATTCTTCCATCATACTTATTCAACTTGTATGCTGAGCAAATAATCTGAGAAGCTGGATTATATGAAGAAGAACATGGCATCAGGTTTGGAGGAAGACTCATTAACAACCTGCAATATGCAGATGATACAATTTTGCTTGCTGAAAGTGAGGACGACTTGAAGCACTTACTGATGAAGATTAAAGACTACAATCTGCAGTATGGATTACACCTCAATATAAAGAAAACAAAAATCCTCACAACTGGTCCAATAAACAACTTCACAGTGGATGAAGAAAAGATCGAAGTTGTCAAGGATTTCATATTATTTGGGTCTACAATCAACACCAATGGAAGCAGCAGTCAAGATATCAGACGCCATATTGCATTGGGCAAATCTGCTGCAAACGACCTCTTCCAAGTGATAAAGAGCAAAGATGTTTCCTTGAAGACTAAGATGTGCCTAACCCAAGCCATGGTATTTTCAATTGCCACTTATGCGTATGAGAGCTGGAAAATGAATAAGTAAGACCGAAGAAAGGTTGATGCTTTTGAGTTGTGGTGTTTGAGAAGAATGCTAAGAGTACCATGGTCTGCTAAAAGGACTAATAAATCTGTCCTGAAGGAAGTGCGGCCAGAAAGCTCCTTGGAAGTGAGAATGGTCAGACTTCGTCTCACCTACTTTGGTCATGTTGCCAGAAGGAACCATTCCCTGGAGAAGGATATCATGCTTGGTAAAGTGGATGTCAATGAGGAAGGGAAAGATTCTCAATGAGATGGATTGACACAGTGGCTGCAGCGACGGGCTGAGATATAGCAAGGATTGTGAAGCTGGCACAGGACTGGGCAGTGTTCCATTCTGCTGTGCAGAGGGTCACTGTAAGTTGGAGCGAACTCTATGGCACCTAACAACAACAACAACAACAGTAACACCAAATGCTGGTGGGGTTGTGGAGAAACAGGATCACTCCTACATTGCTGGTGAGAATATAAAATGATATAGTCACTCTGGAAGGCAGTTCAGCTGTTTCTCAAAAACACTAAACATTCAATTACCATATGGCCCAATAGTTACCTTCTTAGGAATTTGTCTTCCCCAAATAAAAACTTAGGTTTATACAAAAATTTGTACAGAAAAGTTCATAACAACTTTATTTAGAATAGCCAAAAACTGGAAACAAAGTAGACGTTCTTCCATTGGTGAATGGTTAAACAAATTATGTCCAACCACCTAGCCAGAAGTAAAGATCTACTGATTCTTAGAAACCACTACTGGTTAGACCCAGTGGTCTATGACATGGAAAAAATAAGAGCTGAAAATTGTGGACAAAGAAGATTGGAAAAGAGGTATAAGCCAAAGATGAGAATATTTGTGTCTCATATGAAAGTTCACCAAAAAGAAGTCTTGAGCAATAAAGTATAATAAACCCTGATACATACAAAAACTACAATCTCCACAGAATTACTCTGAGTTAAAAAAAAAAAAAAAGCCAACCCTGAAAGTTATACTGTATTTCACCATTTATATCTCATTTTTATTATGATAAAATTTTAGAAATGGAGATCAGATTAGTGGTTGCCAGGGGCTAAGTACAGATGGGAGGGTGGTTCAGTGATTATAAGAGGGAAATGAGGGAACCTTATGATGACAGAACTGTTCTACATCCTAAGATTGTAGATACATGAAACTATGCATGTGATAATATTGTGTAGAAATAAATACACTCACATATACACACTCACACAAATGAGTACAAGTATAATTAAGGAAATCTTAGTTTGGCAAATTTCATAACTGTCAATATCCTGGTTGTGATATTGTACAAGTTTTGCAAGATGTCATCACTGGAAAAATGGGAAAGGGTACATGAGATTTCTTTGTATAATTTTTACAACTGCATTTATCTCAAATCTACAATTATCTCAATAATTTAATTTTTTTTAAAAAAAGGAAAATAATTAATACTGCATGACTTCTGTGGGTCCCAGTACTGAATCATATATTTTATCATTTTAACTGAATAAATATTCAAAGCAATCCTTCAAAGTCAATCATTTTAGGCCCGTTTTACAAACAAGAAAGCCTAAGACACAAATCCATCAAGTAATTCTCACTTTTCAGGGAAGATTCCTAGGAGATTCGTTAGACTCAGAAATGTAAGGCAAAGAGTGTGTCCTGGTGCTTAAAAATAAAAGAAGACTGGGGGAACATCCCATCTCCTACTACTCAGAAAGAGACTCCATGTTTAGAGGAACTTCCTGCATGATGCTAGCAGTATCTACTACATTGAGATGTGCTAACCTGTACAGCAATCACTCATAAGGCTGCCAGCTGTGCGTGGTATGGAAAGTTCTCAACTGTACAAGTTGCAGAGAAAGCAGCTCTGCCACTTATTGATACGACCCAGAAGATCAAATAGTGATTGATATGTCTTATCTTGATTGGAAACTGTGTCATTACCTGATGAAAGAAGTACAAGAGCACACTGCATGATTTTGGAGCAAAACTTATACTCTTTATAAATTATTTCCCTTTTTTGAAACAGCTTTTGTTTGTTACCCATGTTGTCTACAAAGGGTATTCCAAGTGTTCATGTGACCTAAATTGTTTTTTACGTACTAATTGTAATTGTAATTTTCATGTACCAATTGCATTACTAATTGGATTGGCTGAAATGATGGGCTCAGGTATAGCAAGCATTGTGAGGCTGGCACAGGACCAGGCAGTGTTTTGTTCTGTTGTACATAATAGAGTCACTATGAGTCAGAGATGATTTGATGGCACTTAACAACAACAACAACAACAATTGTAGTTGGACCGTACACCATCATCAAGCAGAAATGTCATAAATAGGATCAGGTTCCAGTGGGTCCTGAAGACACAAATATAATCACATGAATATAAAGCTGCCTCACTGTCACTCCTCCCTCAAGCCACACCTAAATTCTAATATGAAATAATGTAATATGTCAGTGGGAGGACATTAAGCCTGGTTTAGAGATAGCTTTGCACACCATGCCAGTTTCAGTTAAAAAAAAAAAAAAATCTACATTTTAATTCCAGCCAGTGGATAAAAACACAAAGTAAAAGAGGAATTCTCCCAATGAACAGAACTTCAAGTAATAGTGTTTGATAAATTCTGCTTAAAAAAGAGAAATAGCCCAAGGTGCATATCTATTGATTCATTGGAAGTGGCTATGGGTTGAAGGAGTAAGATCAGAGGATTGCTGACAAAGTAGATTAGAGAAGAGTTATGAGCCAAAGATTAGAATATTTGTGTCTCATGTGAATGTAAAACAAAAGGGCGCATTTTCAACACAAGATGTGTTCCCATGCACAAAAATGTGATAGTATCTTACAGATACAGTCAGTCCCTTATGAATAAAGTGGCTATGGTACCAAGGAGAGAAGTTATATACAAGCTGAACAATGTAGACTTCCCCTCAGGTGGGTGAGGATAATACTGACTGGGCCCAATCTGCCAGAATCAGAGAAAAATGCCTAACCCATAAATTATACAATGATCAGGGGACTAGAAAGCTACCCAGTTTGAAGTTAAATATATTAAACTCTTCCATTATGAAAGGGGTAATGATTTTTCTTCACTGTAATAGACACTGTTAATGGATGTGATTTTTTTCCCTCTCTGCCCTTCATGCTTATGACAGCAACACCATCTGTGGAATTAATGAATGTCTATTCATAATTATGAAAACATCCACAACTTTGCTTCTGAACACATTTTACATCGGAAACAAGACAATAGACTTATGTTCATGATAATGGCTATCCAATCACATGTATCCAATCACACAGAAACAGCTGGCATTAGAGATTGTTGAACAGCCTATTGAAGACAAAATTAGAACACCAGCTAGAAGACATCACCATTCAAAGTTGAAGTACTTTCCATCAGGATGTCCTCTATTCACTGAACTAGCAAAACTATGTGTTCTCCCTATGTCTCCCATGACCAGAATATATAGGAACAGGAATCTGGTTTAGAGATATTGGTACCCAGCATGGGAATGTTTTTCATCATAATTCACAGTAATCGTTTCACTTAATTCCAAGTTGACACAGCACCTGATCATTCCAGGTGCCACAGGCCACTGAATGCACTGGCAAAAAATATGACTACTGCTGAAACAATTTATCCTGATTATCATAATAAAAGGTGGATTCTACACTATGTAGGCAAGAGAGGGTTTGTCTGAAACTCTAATGATCATCTGAGAGACCTCATTTTTCTCTCTGCTGAGAAATAAGTTAATGCAAGAGATAGCAATTCCAAACAGGCAGGAACTACCTTCAAAGTAAAAGTTTAAGAGATTCCCATAGGCAAAGTACCCTACCAAGTAAATACAGGAGTCCTTGGTTGTGCAAACAGCTAATGCACTCAGATGCTAACTGAAAGGTTTCTCATTAGAGCCATTGAGAGGTACCTTGGTAGAAAGGCCTGGTGATCTACTGCTGAGAAATCAGCCATTGAAAACCCTATGGAACACAGATCTACTTTGAAACACATAGGGTGGCCATGATTCAGAATGCACTCAATTGGTTTTGCAAAGATAAGATGATGACTGAGGACAAAGGAACACTCAATGATATTATAGGAAAGAAGCCAGCCATAAATATTAAATACTATATTCTGACCAGTGATAGAAAAGATGACAAAAAATAACCTAATTATGTTTCTCTGTTCCATATATATTCATGAGTAATGTCATTTTCTCTCCATGTATTAATCACAGTATTTACATTAGCTCTTTTAACAAATAATTCAAAATCTCAGTGAATTAACACAATAAAATTCTGTTTCTCACTCACATGGTCAGATAGCTATGTTGTTAGTCGGGCAGCTCTCCTGTTTGGTGGCTTTCCTCCAACTGGAGACTCAAGAATCTAAGCTTCTTTTATTGTGAGGCTCTACCATATAGTGGCTTCAAAGTCACCTTTTCCTCATCTATCTGGCAAATCGATGAAGAGCATGACAATGTGAGAAATGGTGCACCTCACACTTGAATACTTCAGTTGTGATACACACTCACATATGAGAAAATCAGATCTGCTGAGAAGTGGGGAGCCAGAGGCACCTGTTTCCTCTTAAGGGCCTCTCCTAGATTTCTGAGTTAAGACATTTTATAAACATCAGGTGATGGAAATGGTGTTTTGCTACATTCGCATGATAATAAAAAATAGTTTTGTTCTTCTCACTAGATATGTGCTTCCAGGGCACAATGCTCTTAACTATTTAGTATTAAGCCTAGTACTAGGCCTGTACAAGTTTTTAAGATAATTCAAAATAAATCTTTTCCTGGTAAAACTAGTGGAGTGGATTTTGTTATTTGTAACTAAGAACTCTGAATATCGCATATCTCAAATGGTCAGATATCAGACTTCGTGTGATTTAGGAAAGAAAGTATTTTTAAAAAGTGGAATTTTCTAAAAAAAAAAAAATTAATCAAATTAGGTGGAACATAAATCCCAGTCATTTGGGTCAATAAAAACAAGGGGAAGAGGGAAGAGCCCATTCTCTTCCCACACAAAAAATATTTGGGAGGGGCTGTCTCTATTTCCCTTAGGAATGTCCCTGAGTTTTTACTATTAAACTCTAACTATCTCTCCCTTTATTTAGCTTTAAGTTTTCAAATTGTTTCTCCCCTATACACAAATTGCTGTAATAGAAAATCAAATTTCATTTTATCTCAACTAGTTTTATCATTAATAAATTTTTTTTATCATTAGTCACCTCCACTTGTGCTGTGATGTCAAACTTTCTGTATTTTTATTTATAGGATGATATAGCTAGGAG
>NW_006921785.1:155870-156386 GCF_000298275.1 Orycteropus afer afer
ATATATATATATATATATATTAATGGTGGTACTGGCAAAGAATATTAAAACTACCATGGGCTGCCAGAAAAATGAAAAAAATCTGTCTTGGAAGAAGTACTGCAGGAGTGCTCCTAAGAAGCAAGAATGGCCAGACTTCATCTCATGTACTTTGGTCATGTTGTCAGAAGGAATCAGGCCCTGAAGAAAGATATCATGTTTGGTAAAGTACAGGGTCAGTGAAAAAGGGGAGGACCCTTAGTAAGATGGATTGACAGAGTGGCTGCCACAAAGGGATCAAGGATAACAAGATTGTGAAGATGACATAGGACCGGGCCATGATTCATTCTGTTTTCCATAATGTCACTATGAATTGGACTCGACTTGATGGCATCTAACCACAACAATGGCTGGGAAGAGCTTTAAAGATCATTCATTCAACTTCCCAAACCTATGTTGTTGTTGTTGTTGTTGTTGTTATGTGCCGTCGAGTCGGCCCCGACTCATAGCGACCCCTCCTTGGGTTTCCGAGGCAGT
>NW_006921785.1:156621-158927 GCF_000298275.1 Orycteropus afer afer
CCCATGTTAATAGTCACTGCTCTGTAATCCCACAATTATATTTATCATATTGTTATCTGTAGTTCCTCAAAGACATAGACCTAAGGTTAAAAATTAAGCCCAAATTAAAAACTTCTGTGCTAAAAAGCTATCATTTCAAATAGTTGCCAAAATATAACCTCCTCAGAATCTTTACCATATTTTAGCTCAGGTTGTGATTATTCTGGATTCTGAACCCCCGCACCTCCTCAACTTCCCTCTTCAACTACTTTTTTTCTCTTGTATTCTATTTGCCATATAATTAAATGTATCATGTCATTATGAAGCAAGCTTGCCCGCAAAATTAATTAGTCTCCATAATATGTTTTTTTTTTTAAACATAGATAATTTATTCCTGGGAGCGACTTTGGTTTTACTTTGCTGGCAGACATCAGAGTCTATCATGCATAGCTAATCCAGAGATGTATTAATTATCCCACTTAACTAGCATGCCTAGATACATCAATATTCCTTGATGTAACAGAAAATTACTGTTCTCATGGAAGCTGTTTATTAGTATGCTTTTCCTTAAAACATGAGTTCTTGACCTGGTCTCATGCACTGGTAATTGAGTGGCACAACTAACTATATTTCAATATGAATAAAGTAATAGTGGTAAATGGAGCTTACCACATTTAAATGTAGTTAGATTCTTTTGGAATAACAAAAACAAGGTAAAAGATCAATAATTAACAACAGCCAGTCTTTCATCAGGATGTTAAGTAGCATGTACCCAATCTCACTGTACCATTTTTATATCCAAAATGCTTTGGCTTGTGAATGAAACACTGTCTTAAAAAAAAAAAGCGGAAAACCAAATCCACTGCCATTGAGTTGATTTTGACTCATAGTGACCCCCACAGGGTTTTCAAGCTGTAAATGTTTCTGGAAGTAGAATGCCTCATCTTTCTCCTGTGGAGTGGCTTGCGAGTTCAAACCACTGATCTTTTGGTTACCAGGCCAATGCCTTAACCACAGTGCCACCATGAAGGATGTACTATAAATCCCCTTATATAACAGAGGTAAAAGTACAATTGCTGTTATTGAAGGGCCTACGGGAGAATGCTCTTCACAGACTCCATGCTGTACCCTACCAGTGCTCAGAAGAAAACAGAGGGCTTCAAAGAGCATAGTTTCAAGGCCCAAGAATTTTGAGGCTGAAAGGTATCTTAGAGATTACATTTTGCAGTCATTTCAGAAAAATAAGTAACACTATTTTGCTTTATGTAGAATAAATGAAGGAGGCCAAGGACAGGAGCATACCTTCATCAGAAAGGGTGGTAGCCCTTCCTTGTACCCTGTGTTGGATTAAAGAAATTCCTGGCCAAATGCTCTACACTAATTCAGTTTTATTAATTACTCTGCATGAAACATTTGAATACATGTACCAGAATATTTAAAATTTATATTAAAACATAAATTGAGGTTTTACCTCATCATTCCTCCTTGATATATTTACTAAGAAGTGGAGTAAGACTTTAAAGTATTAGGGAAAGAAATACTCACCAAGTGAGACTGAACAGACTTTAAATTCCAATTGCTGTTAGAAGAGTTGCTCTTTACTGCTCCTTGAATAGTAAACGCCAAACACCAGGTGGGGGCTGGGGAAACAATCATGGGAACTGATTGTCTTGTGGAGCTTGGTTATGTTGTTGCTGTTAATTGCTGTCAAGGGAGCTCCAGCTTGACATTTCCCAGTCCAGCATCGCCTTTTCCCAGTCCAGCATTGCCTTCCAATTGTTGGTGTGTTTGAGTTCATTTCACAGCCACTGTATTTTGAGGCCTTGCAACAGAGGGGGGTCATCTTCCAGCACTATATCATACAGTACTTTTTTGTGATTCACAGGGTTTTCATTGAGAAAGTATTGGAAGTAGATCATTAGACTTTACTTCCTAGTCTGACTTAGTCTGGAAGCTATGATGAAACCTGTCTGCCATGAGTGACCCTGCAGGTATTTAAAATATCAATGTTACACCTCTCAGAATCACAGAACACACAAGCCATACAGTACGGCAAACCAACAGATAAGTGCTGGGGTTCTGGCCTATGTTTATGTTATTTTATGTTTGAAAAATGCTTCCCAATTGATAATGTTGACCAAAGTTTATAGTTAATCTAATCCAATAAATCCTTGTGACCACTCAAGTAATTATCAGATTGAATGGTGGACTAATTCTTTTGGATTCCTATTGCCTCAGCAACATAGAAACTCAAAATGTCTTTCCTCGTAGATCATCATGCTGGGGGAGCCACTTCATTCTCAACTTCAGAATCAATCTTACCTCAG
>NW_006921785.1:159571-160722 GCF_000298275.1 Orycteropus afer afer
AGCAGTTGTTTTTTTTTTTTTTTTTTCCTGTTATATTGGTTACCTAGTGCTGCCAAAACAAAATTCCATAAGTAGATGGCTTTAAGAAACAGAAATTTATTTTCTTACCATTCAGAAGGCTAGAATCCAGAATTCAGGATGTGGCTGAAGGGGAACTTCTTTATTTATATAGTTCAGCTTTTAGTAGCTGGTAATCCTTGGATTTCCTGGATTTGTAGATACAATGCCTTATGTGTCTATCCTCATATGGTATGTTGTTCTCTGTGTCTATTCAGTTATTTTTATACTCAGAAGTGATTAGGTTTAGGATCAATACAACTCTGGTATGGCCTCATTGACATAACAATGAAAATCCCTATTTCCACACAGGATTATATCCACAGATATAAAAGTCAGGACTTCGATATTCATTTTTGAGGGATATAGTAACTCTCATTAGACACACTACACTACATCCCTTCTTCTGTACTGTCTCTGTAAACTCCTGAATCTGGCATACTATTTCTCGCCTGTGGTCTTTAATTATGATGCTCTGTTTCCCTAAAAACTCTTAACAGCCTATTTAGATTGAAGATTGATGACAAATGTTTCCAAATCACACTGCCCCATTCCCCTATCATAACACAAAATTTCTTTTAAATACTTAATTTATTTTAATTATTCATTTTATTGTATGTTTCCTCTTCTAGATCCATGATCCTTCCACTTAGTATGCTGTTATATCCTCAAAGAAACAGATTATAACAGATCATAATAAATTGTGGATAACATTACAAAGAAAGGAAATATCAGGACACTTAATTGTGCTCATGCAGAATCTGTACATGAATCAAGAAACAGTTTTTCAAAAAGAACAAGAATATACTGAATGGCTCATAAATGAAAAAGATGTGTAGCAGGGTTTATCCATCCACCTTACTTATACATTCTGTTTATCACTCATCTGTCAGTTTGTCCTATGTGGTGGCTTGCATGTTACTGTGAAGGTGGAGGCTATGCCACTGGTATTTCAAATGCCAGCAGGGTCACCCATGGTGGACAGGTTTCAGCAGAGCTTCTAGACTAAGACAGACTTGGAAAAGGAAGGTGCCATATACTTCTCAAAGAATTGGCCAGTGAAAACCTTATGAATAGCAGTGAAACACTGTCTG
>NW_006921785.1:161287-162803 GCF_000298275.1 Orycteropus afer afer
ACAAAGGATGTTTCAAGATCTCTCCTGAAGTACAATGCTGTCAGTGATAAGATAATATCCATACACCCACAAGAAAGACCACTTAATACTATTATTACTCAAATTTATACACCAACCACCAAAGCCAAAGATGAGGAAAATGAAGATTTTTACCACCTTTTGAAGTCTGAAATTGACCAAACATGTAATCAAGACGAGTTGATTATCACTGGTGATTGGAATGCAAAAATTGGAAACAGGAAGTAACACCAGTAGTTGGAAAATATAGCCTTGGTGATACAAATGACGCTGGAGATAGCATGATAGAATTTTGCAGGACCAAAGAATTTTCATTGCAAACACCTTTTTTCTAACAACATAAACTGAAGCTATACATATGGACTTTGCCAGATGGAATACACAGAAATCAGATAGACTATATCTGTGGCAAGAGGCGATGGAGAAGCTTATGATTGTCAGTGAAAACAAGGCCAGGAGCTGACTCTGGAACAGACTATCAACTGCTCATCTGCAGGTTCAAGTTGAAGCTGAAGAAAATTAAAACAAGTTCACAGAGCCAAAAATATGACCTTCATTATATCTTTCTTGAATTTAGAGAACATCTAAAGAATAGATTTGTCACCTTGAACACCAAACCAAAAACCAGAGGAATTATGGGATTACATCAAGAGCATCACCCATGAAAAAAGCAAAAGGTCATCAAATAAAAAATAGGAAAGGAGGAAAAGACCAAATGGATGTCAGAAGAGACTCAGAAACTTAATCCTGAATGGAGAGTAGCTAAAGCAAATGGAAGAAATGACAAGATAAAAGAGCCAAACAGACAATTTCAAAGAGCAGCTCAAGAAGACAGTCAACTATTATAATGAAATGTGCAAAGATCAGAGTTAGATGCCAAAAGGGAAGAACACACTCAGCGTTTCTCAAGCTGAAAGAACTGAAGAAATATTTAAGCCTCAAGTTGCAATATTGAAAGATTCTATGGGCAAAATGTTGACTGATGCAGGAAATATCAAAAGAAGATGGAAGGAATACACAGAGTCACTGTACCAAAAATAATTGGTTGAGGTTCATTCATTTCAGGAGGTGGCATAAGATCAAGAACCAATGGTATTGAAGGAAGAAGTCACAGCTTCACTGATGGAATTGGCAAAGAAAAAAAGCTCCAGGAATTGATGGAATACTCATCAAGATGCTTCAACAAATGGGTTCAGCACTGGTGGCTCTTACTCATCTATTCCAAGAAATTTGGAAGACAGCCACTCCATTCCTCTTCAATTTGTCATTCTCGGCATAACAGATCATATGATTGTCTGATGCAAAATGGCAAAACCAGTCCATTTCAGCTCACTAATACCTAGGTTATTAATCTTTATGTATTACATTTCATTTTTGACAACTTCTAATTTTCCTACATTCATACTTTGTACGTTCCATGTTCTGATTATTAATGTATGTCTACAGCTCTTTCTTCTCATTTTGAGTCATGCCACATCAGCAAATGTAGGTCCTGAAT
>NW_006921785.1:164008-167475 GCF_000298275.1 Orycteropus afer afer
CTGGGTTTCCAAAGCTGTAAATCTCTATGAAAGCAGACTGCCTCATCTTTCTTCTGCAGAGCAGCTAGTGGATTTGAACCACAAACTTTTTGTTAGCAGCCAAATGCAAAACCAGTAATAACAATAATCAATTATCTATGATTAGATAGTAGATAGACATGCAAGCTAAATAGATATGGAAAGGAGAATGTATAGGTTTGACAAAGGATACTTCTACATATGTATTCACATAAGCTGTAAATATATCCATGAATATTATAGTATAGAGGGACACAATTATTAAAACTTCTTAGCCATAACCAAAAACCCTGAGAGAGTGAGTTGCCAGGTCTGGGGATGCAGGACCAAGTCAGTTGGCACAACATAGTCCACAAAGACATTGTTCTATACCCTACATCGGTGAGTAGTGACTGGAGTCTTAAAAACTTACATATAAAGTACAATTATTGGTTTCTCCCCTACTAAGTCAAAGAAGAGTGAAGAAAATCAAAGACACATGGAAACAATTAGTCTAAAGGACTAATGGAGCACATGAACCTGAGCCTACATGACCCTGAGACCAAAAGAATTAGATGGTACCTGGCTACCATCACCAATTGGTCTGAACGGGATTACATTATAAGGTCCTGGATAGAGTGAGAGGAAAAAAAAAAAAAAACAGGCTTACTGTTTGGATTGCAACTGATGGAACCCCCAAGATTATGGGCCTTGGTCACCCTTTAGATCCAGAACTAAACTCCTTCCTATAACCAAAGTTTCAATCAAACAGTAGAGAAGTCTACAACATGAACAATAATTCTAGGAAAGTAAACAGTCTTTAGAACCATCAATCATTTGAGATCAAAAGTGTAGCTTTTGCCCAAGGACAAGTTCAGAAGGCAAGGAGGTTTAAGACTGAAGGGACAGTGGAAATGAAAAACACAGGGAGGATGTGGAAGGAGTCATGTTACATTGAGGGGATTGCAATCACTGACATGAAACAAAATGGACATGAATTGTTGAATGGAAAACTGATTTCTCTGTAAAATTTTACCCAAATCAAAAGAATGAACAAATTAATCTTAGAAGAAATACAACCAGAAAGTTCCTCAGAAATCAAAGTGGCAAGACTTCAGCTCACTTACTTTAGACATGTCATCATGAAAGACCAATGTCTAGAAAAGGACATTAGGGTTGGTAGAGTGGAAGGGTGATAAAGTGGAGGAACAAGGAAGACAAAGGAGGCCACTGGAGGGATGGATTGAAACCATGGGCAAAACCTTGAAGTCAAATACAGCAATGATTATAAAGATGACACAGAATTAGGTAATAATGCATTCTGTTATATATGATGTCACTATGACTTGACAACAACTGATAACAACAATAACAACTTATCTCAAAGAATATAGCCCAAAAACTAGTGTATGATTTGCACTCCACCTACACTTGTTGAATTAGTTGATATGAAACAGTACAAAGTCCTAGATTTTATTTTTTTAACCACCTGACCATTCCTGTTCTATATTTTACCTCTATCCACCTAGCAGTGCATCTCTAAGCTTCTAAACAATTGGTACCTTGTCTATTATATTCATGAGTGTACCTTGGCACATAGTGTGTATTTGATAAATACTCTCCTAGGGTTTTCTAACCACCACTGTTCTATCCGTTTGTCATACTGTAGTGGCTTCTGTATTGCTGTGATGCTGGAAGCTATGCCACAAGTAATTCAAATACCAGCAGGGTGACCAATGGTGGACAGGTTTCAATGGAGCTCCAGACTAAAACAGACTAGGAACAAGGAACTAGTGATCTACTGCTAAGAAAAGTAGAACAGTGAAAACCTTACAAATAGCACCAGAACAAGCTCTGATGTGCTACCAGAGAATAAACTTCTCATATAAGAAGTCACTCAAAATACAACTGGCAAGGAACTTCCTCCTCAATATGGAGTCAACCTTAAAGAGATGGGTGAAGTAAAGCTTCAGGACTTCCATTAGCTGAAGTGGCATGAATCAAAATGACAAAAAATAGCTGAAAACATATATTAATAATTGGAATATTGAAAGTATGAACTATAAACTAGGAAAGCTGGAAGTCATCAAAATGAAATAGAATGCATAAAGATAAAGCTGAAATGTATTGGTATTGAACATTTTGAATCAGACAATCATATGGTCTACTATGCCAGGAATGAGAAAATGAAGAGTAATGATATTGCTTTCATCATCAAAAACAAAATTTCAAGATCTATCATGAAGTTCAATGGTATCGGTGATAATATAATACCCACACACATGCAAGATAGATCAGTTAATAGACTATATTCAAATTTACTCATCAATCACTAATGCCAAAGATGAAGAAATTGAAGATTTGTACAATTTCTGCAGTAGGAAATTAATCAAGCATTCAATCAAGATGTAATTATAATTACTGGTCTTTGGAATGTGAAAGTTGGAAACAAAGAAGAAAGACCAGTAGTGGGAAAATAAGGCCATGGTGATAGAAATGACACCAGAGATCACATGATAGAATTTTGCGAGACTAACAATTTATTCACTGCAAATACCTTTTTTCAACAACATAACCATATACATGAGATCCAGACAGATGGGATACTCAGAAATCAAATCAACTACATCTGCTGTGGAAAGAGACAATGGAGAAGGTCAATATCATCAGTCAGAAAAAGGCCATGGGCCAACTGCTGAATGGACCATCAATTGTTCATATGCAAGTTCAAACTGAATCCGAAGAAAATTAAAACAAGTCTGAGAGAAGCAAAGACGACCTTAAATATATCCCACTTGAATGTAGAGACCACCTTAAGAACAGATTTGATGTATCAACACTAATGACTGAAGATCAGAAGACCTTTGAGATGACATGAAAGACATCATATGTAATGAAGTAAAAAGTCATTAAAAAAAGAGGTAACAGAGAAAAGACCCAAATGGATGTCAGAAGAGACTCTGATGAAACTTATTTTTGATCAGAAAGTAGCTAAAATGAATGGAATGAATGAGGAAGTAAGAGTAGAATGGATTTCAAAAGGCAGCTCAAAATGACAAAGTGTTACAATGAAACATGCAAATACCTGGAATTATAAAATCAAACAGGAAGAACATGGTCAATATTTCTCAAACTGAAAGAACTGAATAAAAAAAATCAAACTTTGAGTTGTAATATTGCAAGATTAATTGACAAAATAATAAATGATGCGGTAACCATCAAAAGAAGATGGAAAGAATACAAAAAGTCACTGTAAAAACAGGAACTGGTTGACATTCAATCATTTCAGGAGGTAACATATGATCAAGGACCAATGGTATTGAAGGAAGAAGTCCAAGCTGCACTGAAGAAACTGGCAAAAATAATGTTTCAGGAATTGATAGAATACCAATTAAGATGATTCAACAAATGGATGCAACACTGGAGTCACTTACTGGTTTATGCCAAGAAATTTGGAAGAAAGCTACCTG
>NW_006921785.1:168080-170128 GCF_000298275.1 Orycteropus afer afer
GCTATGAGTCAGGTCTGACTCGAGGGCACCTAACAACAACATACGTACTCAAAATCTGTATACTGAGCAAGTAATCCAAGAAGATGGACCATATGAAGAAGAGCATGGCATCAAGATAAAAGGAAGAAAACAGGAGTCCTATTGAGTTCTGGCTCTCACGGTTGTCACTGTATGAACAGAGTTTCCAAAATTTGTCCACCATTAGATTCAGCTAAATCTCTTGATATACATAGAGATTCCAGGACTATGTGTCAGACTTACTAAAACTGAACCTCCAGGCAAGGCACCTGGAAATCTTTGTAATCATTGCCACTAGTGCCCAGGCAATTCTCAGGACCAGGCAAGGTTGTGAACCACCAGTGGAGTAGCCAGAAGCCTAACCTCTGGAAGCAGAAAGACCTGCGCTCCAATATTCACCCTTCATGACATGGCCTATGAATCATTTCAATTCTTTAAGCCTCAGTCTTGATATATGTAAAAAGGAAATGAGGAAATTCCTACCTCAAAGGCTGCTATGTTCCTTAAATGAGGTAATATATAGTGAAGTACTTGGAACAGCTATCACTTTTCTGTCAGTTTGTCATACTGCTGCTCTGTTGTAATTTGGTCATTCTCAGTTGGAGCCAACTTGACAGCACCTAACAGTAACAACCTGGAACAGTGTCTGGCACATATGAAATGTTAAAGAAAAAAAAAGAAGAAAGAAGAAGAAGACTGGAGGAAGACTCATTAACCTACAGTATTAAGATGACACAGTCTTTCTTACTGAGAGTAGATGACTTGAAACACTTACTGCTGAAGATTCAAGACTATAGCCTCCAGTATGGATTACAACTCTACATAAAGAAAACAAAAATCCTCACAACTGGACTAATAAGAAACATGATAATAAATGGAGAAAAAATAGAAGTTGTCAAGGATTTCATTTTATTTGAATCCACAATCAGTGACCATGAAAACAGCAGTCAATAAATCAAATGATGTATTGTATTGGGCAAATCTGCTTGAAACAAGTTCTCTAAAGTGTTAAAAAGCAAGCCATCACTTTGAGGACTAAGGTTTGCATGACTCAAGCCATGGTATTTCAGTAATCTCATATTCATGTGAAAGCCAGACAATGAATAAGGAAAATCAAAGAAGAATTAATGCCTTTGACTGATGAATATTGAATATTCTATGGACTGCCAGAAGAATGAACAAATCTGTCTTGGAGGAACCACAGTCAGAATGCTCCTTAAAAGCAAGGATGAAGAGAATTCGTAACATATATTTTGGACATGTTATGAGGAGGAAGCAGTTCCTACAGAAGGACATCTTGCTTAGTAAATAGAAGGTCAGAGAAAAAGAGAAAGACCCCCAATGAGATGGAACTCCACAGTGGCTGAAACAATGGACTCAAGCAAAGCAAATGATTTTGAGCATGATGCAGGACTGGACGATATTTTGTTCTGTTGTACATAGGTCACTATGAGTCTGAGCCAACTCAACAGAACTTAATGACAGGTCTTTCTATTCTTCCTCTCTCAGGAAACACACTCACTTATTTGCTTCAATTTCAACTTGTATGGCATGAATATATAATTGTAATATTGCTCATTCACCTTTTGTCAAATATCTCAGAACAGTCTCTTAACTGAATAAATCACTTAAACATTCTCCTAACTAAAGTTGAGGATATTGGCAAATGGAGTTCATAGTGGTTCTGGTTACCTAATACTGCTCTGACAGGAATATACCACAAATGGGATGACTTGAACAAACAGGAGTTTATTCTCTTACAGTTTGGAGACTTTAAGTCCAAGTTCAAAGTGCCAGGCTCTAGGGGCTGGGTGAAAGCCCCTCGAACCTGGGTTTCAGCCTTGACTTTTGCTCCCAGCCCACTGAAGCTAGAGGCATCTCTTCACTCAGCCAGATACTGGCTGCTGAGATTAACAAGCCCAAGGTCGACAAATAAAATGGCATAGTCCGATGTTACCAAACCACACAGCAGGCCATTAATTCAAGTCCATTGTAAGTCCCAAGGTTGGCAGAGCATGGCAGGCTGCTGA
>NW_006921785.1:170948-179560 GCF_000298275.1 Orycteropus afer afer
AAAAAAAAGTTATCTAATATGTAGTTGAACTAACCTGTTTATAATAAGAAAAAGGAGAAAATAGATTTAAGAAATGTTGCAGACATTAACTCTTTGTACTTAGAAACCACCTGGATTTGGAAAGAACCCAAAAGGTTTATGACATATAATGTGCTTTTCTGATATTATCTAATTTTTCTCCTCACAAAAATGTTCTAAAACAAAAAACACACAGCTTTATTTTATTAGAAAGTAAATTGGGGCAAATAGATGCAAATAATTTACTCAGGAAGAGGTTTTTGTTCTAAGTTGTTGTAAAGTGCCATAAAGTTGATTTCAACTCATAGCAACTGCACGCCACAAAGTAGGACTGCCCCAAAGAGTTTCTTAGGGTATGATCTTTATGGGAGCAGATCACCATATCTTTCTTCTACAGAGCCACTAGGTGGATTTGAACCACCAACTCCTCAGACCATGAGGGCTTCACTAAGTGTCTCATTCTACATAAACTTACTACCTGAAATGATCTCCATCAGTCATCTGTTAGTTTGCCATACTGTGGTGGCATGCATGTTGCTGAGACTGGAAGCTGTGCCACCAGTATTTCAGGTACCAGCAGGGTCACCCACTGTAGACAGGGTTCAGCAGAGCTTCCAGACTAAGACAGATTGGGAAGAACAGCAAGGCCATCCACTTCTGGAAAAATTGGCCACTGAAAACCTTATGAATAGCAGTGAAACACTGTCTGAAACATTACTGGAAAACTTTATGAACAGCAGTGAAATATTGTCTGATTTAGTGCCAGAATATGAGCAAGCCCCTCAGATTGGAAGGCATTCAAAACACAACTGGGGAAGAGTTGCCTCCTCAGAGTAGAGTTGACCTTACTGACAATGCAATGGTCCACCTATTAATGTCAGAACATACAAGCTGTTCTAGTTATTAATATATTATTTCCTAGTTTCAAATCCATCTTTCTATACTCTACTTTTGGATTTTGAGGATGAAACTGCAAATTTCTGCTTTGGCAGTTCCTTCCTCTTTAGACTCTGTCAACAAAGGGCACTAGAGGGAGCCTGCAAGGTTGGAGGAGAAACACAGGATTTGCTCTTTTTTTGTTTTTCTGAGGACTGTCTGTCTGCTTCTGAATCCTGTGAATAGCACCTCAGCAAAGCTTTGTCCTCAGGATGACAGCAATTACTCCTGTGGCAGCAGCATCCTCTCTCAGAGGTCTAAGCCCCAGAACTATAGGGCTCCTCGTCTGAACTCAGAGACATCAGCTACCAAGGAGCAGTGTCCTCTCTTAGAATTCTGAGTTTCAGCTCCACAGGCCCCCTTCTCCTCTGCTCTTTTTGTTTCCTCAGCTATAGATAGGGATCTCAGCAGCCTCCTAAATTTCCTATAGTTATTACATCTGAAGATTTTTCTTTTACCCTTTTAGTAGTTAACAACTTTATTCCTAATCAAAATTCTTTATAATAAATCTTCTCTTTCAAATTACTAGTGTGGTTTTTGTCTCCTGTCTAGACTGTGACTAATACATCAGATTTCCTAAGACTCCTATACTAATCAAATTTCTATAGAAGACTTCAATTACCTCTTGCTAACATCTCTAAATATTGAACACATGCCAACACAATTTAATCCATCCCTAAAAGTTCTCACTTTGGATGAGGACATTTAACTGCAAATCTCTTCACACTCCAAGGAAATATAATTCTTCTGGTTTCTGAATATATTGTCATGGAATGCTTTGTTAGTCCTTCCTTGCTTAACTCACTCTGATCTATCAGTCATCTTCCCATCCTTCTTTCCTTCCCATAGTTTACCATTTAATCAAAGAATTCCTAGGCTAACTCTACAACTTTTACTCACTCTAATCATCCCAATAGTCACTCTATTTATATAACAAAACTAAATAAAACATAGAGTATGGTATTCTACTTTCAAACTAAGAACAATAATTTCTTCATAATATTACCTGAGAAAGTTACAGACTAAAAACCTAAGCATCTAACTCTAGGGAAGTGTTGCTGCGAATTTTTGTATATCCACTAATGGAATATGAGACATATAATAAAATATTACTTACAAAAATGCTAATGGCATGGAACATTATTATGACTTAATAATAATAATAATGGGAGCTCTGGTGGTATAGTGCCCAAGGCATTTGACTGCTAGCCAGAAGACTGGTGGTCAAACCTATCAGCCACTCCTTGGAAGAGAGGTTGGACAATCTAGTTCTGTCGTGAAACCTCCTCAGAAACCCAAGGAAGTGTTGCTATGAGTTGGATCCGACTCAATGGCAGTGGGTTTTTTAAATAATATGTGAACAAATAAAGATATAAAATGCAACGATGACATGACTTCAACTACATAAAAAGGTATAGACTAAAAATTTTAAAAAAAGGCCAAAAGGTTAACAGTGATTGCCTGCAGGTTATGCATAGCTTCTTTCTGGCAACAAAACAAGTTGCCATCAAGCTGATTCTAACTCATGGCAACACCCTGTGTTACAGAGTAGCACTGCACTCCCTAGGGTTTTCACAGCTATGACCTTTCCAGAAGCATACTGCCAGGCCTTTCTTCCAAGGTGCCTCTGAGTAGGTTTGCACAGCCAACTTTTAAGTTAACAGCCAAGCACTTAATTGTTTGTGCCACCCAGGGACACCTCTGGGGACAATAATGTACTTTTATAATCAGAAAAACAAAATGAAAAAGGAAATTCAAATTAGTTTACTTGTTTCTTATAATTTTCCTTATAGATTATTATCATTTATTTCCATTTTCTTCCATTAGATGATAATGTCCTCAGAAAAATTTTTGTCTATAGTATGCAAAATGTATTCAAACTATTTTATATTGACCTCTGCAGACAGTAGTGATGGGAAGCAAATGTTGTCATATAGAGTCATTTTTGTAACCATAATATATCTACTCATCTACTTGTAATTAACAGGGTAAAATCTCATCAATGTGTAATAATGGAGAGAACAAAGAATTTGCAGCCAGAAGCTTGGGGCTTTAATTCTGAGTCTGACGCTTTCTAGCAGTGTGCTTTCACTTCTCTTGGCCTTGGTTTTCCCACATTAAAGTTCTATTTTTCAAGACTTCCCAGGATTGTTTTGAGGATTCATGATAGAGATTACATTTGTTGTGAACATGTTTTCAAAACTGGAAAAGTCATATAAAATATTTCCAAAGAAAAGTCCTTCTAGGACTACTTTACCCAAAACTCTTAAAACCTTATTACTCTGCAACCTTCTAAATTGTGATCAAATGTTTCCTTTTTACAAACATTCATCAGAACTCTACCTTTTGAGTGTGAGTAAATAGAATGTTTTCTGCAAGAACAATTGAGCAGTTTCAATCTTTCTTCAATTTTCCTTGCTGAGGAATTTGGGTGTACCATCTAAAGCTACAAGATGACATCCATAAACACAGAGAAAACATTTATTTAAGATGAAGAGCTGTGTCCTACAAGTAGACTTCCCAATGAAGCAGGTTCCTGGAAGGTCTATGCTGCTATGATATATCTTAATTGATCACTGTCAGCATAAGTCATTTTAATAGCCTCATTATTCTGACTTTCCCCTGTTCGGAATCCTGAATTTTAAGAGGAACATATTTCACAAAGCAGCTTTCACAAACATAATCAATGTTAGGGGAACACTTGGCTGCTTTTGTTACCAACCTTTATTCTTCTATGGGCATTTTATTATCTGGAAGAAATATTTTCAATATTCAGAATAACAAATGATAATGGGGATTTACCAAAATTACATTATTTTTCTATGTTCTATTTGGCATTCAAACTGTTACCACAACTTTGATAGTGTGGAGATGTCTTAAGAACAGATTATATCTGGGTCTGCATACAGAGAACTCAGAACTTAATTATTGCTAAGCTTGAGAATAGTAAGAAAGGGAAGAATGCATTTCCATTTTCCTATTTTGGTCATAGACACACAAAGACTTGAAAGTGTGAGAGTTTTTAGTGGTTATTCATCCATTTCAAACTCCTTCCCAATACTGAAATCCCTTTGACTGCTTTTCATATGGAGCCCATAACTTGCTTCTTAAATACTGCCTAGGATGGGGTATCTATGTACTTCAAAGTGGTCTATTATCTTTGATGGACAGTCCTAATTTCTTTATTCAAATTCTGAGCATTTCCTATTACAAATCTGTGAAGGAGTAGAGATTAAATGAATGAAAGTTCACGACTTTAAAGCATTTACTGCCCACAAATGACAAAGAATCAGTTAGCACTCATCACTATCACAGCCCTAATCACATTTTACTACACATTTGGTGCTGCAGCTTTCCTCTGGATGGAGTATAACTTCCATGTGAATAGAGTCCATGTTTTATTAATTTTCCTATTTAGCACTAAATAAATGCTAGTTAACAAATTAGAATGTAAATGAACAGGAAACACAATACCAATACAATTGGCTTATATATCTCTTACATTGAACTGAAATAAATTACTCTCTAACTTATACTGGACAATTCTGGTTATATCTTCCAAAACTACCTGGAATAATCATTCTTCCTTTCTTTCTAGGCCAGCCTAGTGATCATATACAGCTTATAAAACTCTCTAGTGTTCTCTAAGCTAAACATTATTTGACCTTCTATTTGTTCTCTATTAAAGCATTTGGCTGCTAACCAAAAGGTTGGCAGTTCAAACCCACCAGCTGCTCCATGGGAGAAAGATGAGGCAGTTAAAACCCACCAGCTGCTCCATGGGAGAAAGATGAGGCAGTCTGTTCAGTAAAGATTTACAGCCTTGGAAAGCTTCTGGAGCAGTTCTACTCTGTACTACAGTACAGGTCTCTGTGAGCCAGAATTGATTCAGTAGCAGTGAGTTTGGTTTGGGCATTTGTTCTCTATACATGATAGTTCATTGACCCCTTACTGTTGATGTTGTTATGTGCCATCGAGTCTGACTCGACTCATAGCGACCCCTCCTTGGGTTTCCGAGGCAGTATCAAGGAAGGTTGGGCAATCCTACTTCCGTAGTGATACTGCCTCGGAAACCCAAGGAGGGGTCGCTATGAGTTGGGTTTGACTCGACAGCACATAACAACAACAACAACATCACTACGGAAGTAGATTGCCTCATCTTCCTTCCAAGGAGTGGCTGGTGGGTTCGAACCGCCAGCCTTCTGGTTAGCAATCAAGTGCCTTAGGTACTATGCTACCAGAGCTCCCTATCCTTTACTGTAGGAATTGTGTTTCTCTAGATACACTTCAGATTGTCAAGATCCTGATTTATCAAGCTATAAAATAGAAACGTGAGAGAGGTTTTGAAAAGTCTCCCTCCGTACAAAAATAGTATTTTATTTGTAACTTCAAAGTGGGCTTTTAGTTGGTAAAGTAGCATGGAAATAGAAGCTGGAAGTCTCAATTGAAGAAAAAAAGTTGAGTTGGGTGGCCTAAGATTTTTCCCTGGTCTTGACATAAATTGTTTATTCTCATCATTTGGCTTGTTGACTTACATATTCTACATCCTTAACTGTAGTTCTATACATTACTCCTTAGTTAAACAAATGGTATTATGACTAATAATTTTCTGTCAATACAGTGGTTTGAGCTTCTTGACCTAAGAATGTCATTAATTAATTATGAAATCAGGTTGCTAAATTAACTTATAGAAACATCTTTATTCCTCAATAACTTTTGCTTTCTGAGGATTAGCCGAGTGTTGTGGGATTTCACTGTGAGATTTTCAGGAAATGGTGGCATATTTAATTGTCACACTGTTGTTTAAAAATACATGTCAAAGTAAGTCTGGTAAAAACTTAAAGGCACAGTCATTGAACCTTATACTAGAAAACAAATAAAATCAGATAAAAACATTTCTATTTTTTTATTTCATAACTCCAACTTTCTTGTAGTATTGTTGTTATGTGCCGTGGAATCGGTCCCGACTCATACCAACCCCTCCTTGGGTTTCTGAGGCAGTATCACTATGGAAGTAGATGTCCCACCTTCCTTCCGAGAAGTGGCTGGTAGGTTTGAACCACCAGCTTTCTGGTTAGCAGTCAAGTGCTTTAGGCACTATATTACTAGAGCTCCCCAACTTTCCTATTAAATTCTTTCTTTTCCATGAAGTCTTATCTTCTTTCATCTCTATTCAAACAGAGTAATTTTATCTTTTGCACAAGTATACCTTATGATAAATTACCATGCTTATAGATTGTCAAGTACAACACACACATACACACACACACAACCTTCTTTTAGGGTTATCATTTTCTTTAAGTTTGCAATGAAATAGGAAAAATTAATTGTTTTTATATATTACATATCACTAGAAGAAAAATTAATAAGTAGCAAATATATACATTTTAAAGTAAGATAGAAGATTTATTTTGTTATCACTCAAGGCTGTGGGGATTTGTTTGTTTGCTTGTTTGTTTCTTGTAAATCTTACTATAAAAACCCACTGCCATGGAGTCGATTCTGACTCACAGTGACCCTGTCTCCCATGGAGCAGCTGGTGGGTTCAAACTGCCAATCTTTTGATTAGCAGCCAAATGCTTTAAACACTGTGCCATCAGAACTTCTAAATCTTATTATGGAGTACCTAATTTCTACTCTGTCACTATTGTTCAGGAAAAAATGAGAGGACATAATGATCAGAATATTTCTGCCACATTGCAACATTGCAAACTGATAAGGAATGGTTATATTTGCAATATTCATTTAAGGATGTATAAAAATGTGGTTTTATAAATATGTCCCATTCACTCATTCTATTTTTCTTCCCCAGATGCCACAGTAAGTAATAAATTTTAAAAAAGAGTAACTTTATTCAGGGAACAATAGTGCTTGATTTTTACAAAGGTAAAATTTTGACCTAATGCATCCTTGCCTGTCATATTTAAAAATGAGCATGACTTGAAAGGAAATGGGAAATGGAAATAGGAAAGGTGATAAATAAATTTTGCAATAACCTTCTAAATAAAGAAAACAGATCAATCAAGGTTTTTGAAATAAGGCATTTTAAAGGCAGAAAAGAGTAATTCAGAGAATCTCATCCTTTGTACAAGGAAAAAAGAAAAGGATATTAAGAAATAGAATTCAGAGTTCATAGGCACAGATTTCCTTTCAGAAAATAATTAAACAGATGTGATAGAATATTGTAGATGTTTTATCTGGTTCTCTATCATATGATTTTTTATTTGCTTTCAAAAATAATTGGCCTATCATTTGGCATAACGTACTACACAAAACATTGTTCCACTTCCTACTTTGGTGAGTAGCAACTGAGATTTTAAAAGCTTGCAAGCAGCCATCTAGATGCAACGGTGGGTCTCTCCTCATCCAGAGCAAAGAAGAATGAAGAAAACCAAGATTCATGGAAAGAATTAGTCCTATGACTGGTACACCATGCGATCTTCAGCCTATACGACTATGAAACCAGAAGAACTAGATGGTGCCACGCTACCACTGTCAACCACTCGGAGGGGGATCTATGTAGGAGATCCTGGATAGAGAAGGAGAACAATGAGGAACAAAACACAAAATCATGTCCACCAACTGAGGAATGGATATCCAAATTATGGTACATACACACAACGGAATACTATGCAACCCTAAAGAATAATGTAGAATCTGCAAAACACTGCATAACGTGGATGAACTTGGAGGACATTATGCTGAGTGAAATAAATCAATCACAAAAGGACAAATACTGTATTAGTCCATTATTTTAATAGTCAAGGAAATGCTTATCTATGGAAGGACGTTTTCTTTGTTGGTTACCAGGGGTGGGAGGGGAGGGGAGAGAATACTGTTAGATAAATAGAGATAAGTTTTGATTTGGGTGAAGAAAAGGGAAATGTACCAAATGTGAGTGATCAATATAGTGGCACTGAGGAAGAGAAAGACATAGAGAGGTACGTGGGAAGTACAGACAACAAAGATGAACCCTTTTGCACATACAGTACGGCATGCTCAGTGAAGACAAACGGGTATATGGGTGGATATCCCAGATGGGTGGACAGGCTGAAATATTGCACATACAGTACGGCGTGCTCAGTGAAGACAAACGGGTATATGGGTGGATATCCCATATGGGTGGACAGGCTGAAATATTAGGTATCTATATGAAGTGGAGAGTGCACCCAAGAACATGTATAGGGCTGGCAGACAGTGGTCCAATAACTTTATGTGTATGATCTGAATTCCCAGGTGTGTAATGGGGCTGAGAAGGGGCACAGTTGTAGTCACAGCCAGCTACCCAGAGGGACCGAGTAGTTGAACCTGTGGCCTCGGGACCATAGTTGCAGAGGATATCAAGCTCAATTGGCATAACATACTACACAAATCATTGTTCCACCTTCTACTGTGGCAAATAGCAACTGAGATCTTAAAAGCTTGCAAGCTGCCATCTAGAGGCAACAATGGGTCTCTCCTCATCCAGAGCCAAGAAGATGAAGAAAACCAAAAATTCATGGAAACAATTAGTCCTAGCAACTGGTACACCATCCGATCTGCAGCCTATATGACTATGAGACCAGAAGAAATAGATGGTGCTCGGCTACTACTGTCAACCACTTGGAAGAGGATGTTTGTAGGAGATCCTGGACAGACAGGGGGAACAATGTGGAACA
>NW_006921785.1:180086-185818 GCF_000298275.1 Orycteropus afer afer
TTTGCTGGCCTAATGATGCTTGGTGGAACCACTGAGACTATGGCCCCTAGCTGCCCCTCAGGTCTGCAATTGAACCTATACCTGTGGCTTCCAGCCTTAGAGCTTGGCACGTTGAATGGGGACTTAAAGCCTCTAAAATTGTAAGAGAATAAACTCCTGTTTCTTCAAGCCATTCTATTTCTGGTATATTCCTGTCAGAGTGGCACTAGGTAACCAAAACAAAGACCCTGACTGATAAAATGCATATTAACTGCTAACATTTATTTGTGTCACCAAGGTTCCATGACATGATTATTCCCCTTTCTTATCCAGCTGTAATTTAGACTGGGAAACCAAACTCTCATCTTCCATCACTTGCAGTTGTTAGATGTCGTCAAGTTGCTTCCAAGGCGTAATGATTCTATGTGCAACAGAACGAAACACCACCTGGTTCCTGCAGCATCCTAACAATCATTTGCCATGTTTTCTCCCACTATTGCAGCCACTTGTTAATCCATCTCATGAAGAGTTGTTCTGGTTACCTACTGCTGCTCTGACAAGAATATACCACAAATGGGATGGCTTGAAGAAACAGGAGTTTATTCTCTTACAGTTTGGAGGCTTCAAGTCTGAGTTCAAAGTGCCAGGCTCTAGGGGCTGGGTGAAAGCCCCTCAACCTTGGGCTTCAGCTCTGCCTCCTCCTCCCAGCTCACTGAAACTGAAGAATTTTCTTCACTCAGAGAGCTGCTGGCTGCTGAGACTGACAATCCCATGGTTGACAAGTAAAAAGGCACAGTTATAATATTACCAAACCACAGAGCAGGCCATTAATTCAAGTCCACTGAAAGTCCCAAGATTGGCAGAGCATGGCAGGCTGTTGAACGATGACATGACTACATGCAGGGTTCAAGCGTGCTATAAGCTAGAGACCATTCCCAAAGCTGTTTCTTATACATGGGAAGCAGACCACATACCCAAAGCAGCTACGCAGCTGCTCCAATAGATTTCACCATGGAGTTAATTACCAATATCACCATAGAGAATAACTAAATTCAGCTGCCCAGCCACTCAACCAGGCCCAGCCAAGTTGATACACAAACTTAACCACCATAAGGGTCTTCTTTTTTGCTGACCCTCTACTTTACCAAGCATTATGTCCTTCTCAAGTGTCTGGTCCCTCCTGATAACATGTCCAAACTATGTGAAATGAAGACTCACCATCCTTGCTTCTAAGAATTCTGCTCTACTTTTTCCAAGACAGATTTGGTCATTCTTCTGGCAGTCCATGGTATGTTCAATATTTTTTGCCAACTCCACTATTCAAAGGCATCAGTTCTTTTTCATTTTTCCTTATTCATTGTCCAGCTTTCATATGCATATGAGGTGATGGAAAATACCATGGCTTGGGTCAGTTGCACCTTAGTCCTCAAAGTAAATTATTTTCTTTTTAACTTTAAAGCATATTTGCAGCATATTTGCCCAATGAAGTATTTTGCTTGATGTCTTGACTACTGCTTCCATGAGTGTTGTTTATGAAATCAAGTAAAAGAAAATCCTGAACGACTTCTTTTGTCCAGTTTTCATTATCTTGCTTATTCTTCCAATAGTGCAGTTTTTTTTTTTTTTTTTTTTATGTTGAGGTATAATCCATAAGAATGCTGTTGTGGTCTTTGATCTTCATCAGTAAGCGTGTCAAGTCTTCTTCGCTTTCAGCAAGCAAGGTTGTGTCATCTGCATAAATCAGGTTGTTAATGAATCTTCTTCTAATCTTTATGTCATGTTCTTCATATATTCCAGTTTCTTAGATTATTTGCTCAGCAGACAGAATGAATAAATATATAAAAAGACACAGTTCTGAGTCACACCCTTACTGATTTTAAACCATTCAATATTCCCTTATTCTATTTTAACCACTACCACCTCTTGATCTATGTATGTGATCCACATGAGCACAATTAAATGTTCTGGAATTCCCATACTTTACAATTTTATCCATAATTTGTTTTGATCCACACAGTCAAATTCCTTTGCAGAGTCAACAAAACACAGGTAAATATCTTTCTGGTATTCTCTGCTTTCAGCCAAGATCCATCTGACCTCAGCCAGGATATTCCTCATTCCATGTCCTCTTCTGAATCCAGTTTGAATTTCTGAAAATTCCCTGTCAATACACTGCTGTAATCATTTTTGAATTATCTTCAGAAAAAATTTAGTTGTGTGTGATGTTTTCCACTAGTGTGTGATATTTGTGTTTGATAATTTCCATAATCTATCGGATCATCCTTTTTTAGAACAAGCACAAATATGGATGTCTTCCAATTGGTAGGCCACATAGATGTCTTCCAAATTTATTGGCATAGACAAGTGAGCATATCCAGCTCTGCATGCATTTGTTAGAACACAGTTGTTGTTGTTCGGTGACATCGAGTTATCTCTGACTCATAGTGACCTTATGTGCAACAGAACAAAACACTTCCCAGTCCTGTGCCAGTGTTACTATTCCTACTATACCTAAGCACATCGCTGCCACCACTGTGCCTAACCATCTCATTGAGGGCCTTCCCCTCTTTCGTTTAGCCTCCACTTTACCAAGCATGACATCCTCCTCCAGGGAATGGTCCCTTCTGACAACATGACCACACTAGGTGCGACAAAGCCTGGCCATTCTCACTTCCAAGGAGCATTCGGGCTGCACTTCCTCCAGGACAGATCTGTTAGTCCTTTTAACAGTCCACGAAACTTTCAGCATTCTTCACCAGCACCACAACTCAAAAGCATCAACTCTTCTGTCTTTCTTATTCATTGTCCAGCTTTCATGTGCATATAAGGTGATTGAAAATGCCATGGCTTGGGTTAGGCACATACTAGTTTTCAAGGAGATATCTTTGCTCTTCAGTGCTTGAAAGAGGTCTTTTGCAGCAGATTTGCCCAATGCAATATGTCTTTTAATGTCTTGACTGCTGCTTCTGTTGGCGTTGATTATAGAACCAAGTAATATGAAGTCTTTTACAACTTCAATCTTTCCTGCATCTATAATGATGCTGCTTATTGGTCCAATTGAGAAGATTTTTTTTATTGTGGTGTAATCCACACATAGTTAGTTCCAGTAAAAACTATGAAGTTTATTGCCTCATATCTCCAATTTATGCGTAATATATCATTTTAATCCTATCCACCTACCAAGAGTGTAACTAATGTTAAGGAATGTTATTGTTGTTTTTAGGTGCCATCAAGTCGTCTCTGACTCATACTGACCTTATGCACAGCAGAATGAAACCCTGCCCGGTCCTGTGCCAGCTCCATGACCCTTGCTATACTTGAGCCAATCACTGCAGCCACTGTGTCAATCCATCTCATTGAGGACCTTCCACTCTTTTGTCAACCCTCCACCTTACCAAGCATGACATCCTTCTCCAGAGAATGGTCCCTTCTGAAAACATGACCAAAGTAAGTGAGATGAAGTCTAGCCATTCTCACTTCCAAGGAACATTCCAGCTGTACTTCTCCCAGAACAAATCTGTTAGTTCTTTTAGCAGTCCATGGTACTTTCAGCATTCTTCGCCGGCACTACAATTCAAAAGCACCAATTCTTCTGTCTTCCTTTTTCATTGTCCAGCTCTCACACACACATGAGGCAATTGAAAATACCATGGCTTGTGTCAGGCACACCTTAGTCCTCAAGAAGATGTCTATGCTCCTCAGCACTTGAAATAGGTCCTTTGCAACAGATTTGCTCAGTGTTAATATGTCATCTGATGTCCTGAGTGCTGCTTCCATTGGTGTTGATTGTGGAACTAAGCAATATGAAGTCTTTGACAACTTCAATCTTTTCTCCATTTATTGTGATGCTGCTTATAGGTCCAGTTGTAAGATTTTTTTTTCTTCTTTATATGGAGATGTAATCCATACTGTAGACTGTATTCTTCAATCTTCATCAGTAAGTGCTTCAAGTCATCCTCACTTTCAGCAAGCAAAGTTGTGTTGTCAGCATATCACAGGTAGTTAATGAGTCTTCCTCCAATGCTGATGCTGCATTCTTCTTCATTTAGTCCAGCTTCTTGGATTATTTGCTCAGCATATAGATTGAATACGTATGGTGGAAGGATAAAATTCTGACACACTCCTTGCTCGATTTTAAACCATGCAGTGTCCCCTTGTTCTGTTTGAACAACAGCCTCCTGGTCTATGTACAGGTTCTTCATGAGTACAATTAAATGTTTTGGAATTCCCATTATTCTCAATGTTACCCATAATTTGTCATGATCCACACAATCAAATGCTTTTGCATAGTTAATAAAACACAAGTAAACATCTTTTTGGTATTCTTTTCTTTCAGCCGAGATCCATCTGACATCAGCAATGTTATCCCTCATTCCATATCCTCTTCTGAATCTAGCTTGCCTTTCTGGAAGTTCTCTGTCAAGATACTGCTGCAATAATTTTTGCATTATCTTCAGTAAGATTTTACTTGCACTGATATTAATGATATTCTTTGATAATTTCCATATTCTATGGGAACACCTTTCTTTGGAATGGGTACAAATATGGATCTCTTCCAATCAGTTGGCCAGGTAGCTGACTTCCAAATCTCTTGGCATAGCTGACTAAGTACCTCCAGTAGGGCATCAGTTTGGTGAAATATCTCAATGGGTATTCTGTCAAATACTACAGTCTTGTTCTTTGCCAATTCCTTCAGTGCAAATTTGACTTCTTTTAATACCATTGGCTCTTGATCATATGCCACCACCTGAAATGGATGAAGATTGACCAGTTATTTTTGGTACAGTGACTTCTATCTTCTTTTGATGTTTCCTGCATCATTCAATATTTTGCCCATAGAACCTTTCAATATTGCAACATAAGACTAAATTTTTTTCCTCAGTTCTTTCAGCTTGAGAAATGTCAGGTGTGTTCTTCCCTTTTGGTTTTCTAACTCCAGGTCTCTGCACATTTCATTATAGTAATTGACTTTGTCTGCCTGAGCTGCTCTTTGAAATCTTTTGTTCAGCTCTTTTATCTTCTCATTTCCTCCATTTGCTTTAGTTACTCTCCACTCAAGGGCAAGTTTCAGAGTCTCTTCTGACATCCATCTTGGTCTTTTCTTCCTTTCTTGTATTTTTAATGACCTCTTGCTTTCTTCATGGATGATTTTCTACATGTCATCCCACAAGTCTTCTGGTTTTCAGACACTGGTGTTCAATGCATCAAATCTATTATTTAGATGGTTTCTAAATTCAGAAAGGATAAAGTCAAAGTCATATTTTGCTTCTTGTGAACTTGTTTTAATTGGCTTCAACTTCATCTTGAACTTGCATATGAGCAGTTGATGGTCTGTTCCACAATCAGTTCCTGGCTTTGTTTTAGCTAAAGATATTGAGCTTTTCCATTGCCCCTTGTCACAGATGTAGTCAATCTGATTCCTGTGTACTCTGTCTGGTGAAGTCCATATGTATAGCCACCATTTATATTGTTGAAAAAATGTATTTGCAATAAATAAGTCATTGGTCTTGCAAAATTCTATCATGAAATCTCCAGTGTTATTTCTGTCACCAAGGCCAAATTTTCCAACTACCAGTAATTCTTCTTTGTTCCCAACTTTTGCATTCCAGTCACCAGTGATAATACATTTTGATTGCATGTTCGGTCAATTTCAGACTGTAGATGTTGATAAAAATCTTCAATTTCCTCATTTTTGGCTTTGGTGGTTGGTGGGTAAATTTGAATAATAGTTGTATTAACCGATCATCATTGCA
>NW_006921785.1:186118-201060 GCF_000298275.1 Orycteropus afer afer
TAATGGATGGTTGTAGTGTTTCTCCTCAATTTGAGTCATGTCATGTCAGTAAATGGAAGTCCCAAAACCTTTACTTTATCCATATCATTAAGGTTGGTTTTACTCTGATGAGGCAGCTCTTTCCCAGTCATATTTTGAGCACCTTCTGACCTAAGGGGCTTGTCTTCCTACACTGTATTGGGCAATGTTTCTGGGCTATTCATAAAGTTGCCTAGTAATGTATCAGACAGTGTTTTTCTGCTATTCATAAGGCTTTCTCTGGCTAATTCTTTGAGAAGTGAATGACCACTTCCCAGTCTGTCTAAGTCCATAAACTGCATTGAAACCTATGCAGCATGTGCAACCCTGCTGACATTTGAAACACCAGTGGTACAGCCTCAAGCCTGACAGCAACATGCAAGCCACCACATTAGGACAAACTGACAGACAAGTTCATCTCCCTTAGCTGTTCAACACCTCTTCACCCTCCCCTTACCTGGACCCTGCCACCTTGTTGTCCCCAGCTTTCCCTCCTTCCTGCCTTTTGGGTGGGGCCTATTTCCCAATGTTAAACATAACTAGTACTAATAAGTTACCCACGTTGACCCAACCTATTCTACTTGCTTTCTATATGATGAAGTAAAGACTAATCTTTCTCTGCCTCAATTAGGTTATCTGCAATTCTCTCATAAAATTGTTGTAAGGAGTAAATATGAGAAAGGATAAATTTATGCAGATAAGTCACTTACATTATATAGTCTATTGTAAGCTTATAATATATAAATGCTAATATTTTTATTATTATGTTATTTTTTCCTGGACCCACTTATGAAAAATAAACCAGAAAAACCAAAACTGTTGCCATCAAGTGGATTCTGACTCATAGCAACCTGATAGAACAGAGTAGAACTGCCCCGTAGCGTTTCTAAGTCCGTAATGTTGTGGAAGCCAGCTACTACATCTTTCTCCCATGGAACAGCTGGTGGGTTCAAACCACTGATCTTTTGGTTAGCAGCAGGCACTTAACCACTGCATTATCAGGGCTTCTAAGTAAGGACATATACCCATTGCCATCAAGTTGATTCCAACTCAAAGTTACCATATAGAACTGGGTAGATTTGCCCCATTGGGTACATCTTCCTCCTGTGGAGCAGCTGGGAGGTTCAAACCGTTGACCTTCAAATTACCATTCAAGAACTTAACTGCTGCTTTACCAGGCCTCCTATTTGAGAAGGAAAGCAGTTGTAAAGTCTGAGGTAACTAATTGGGCATCTACTTTATTACTCTCTACCCCTAAGCTGAGTGAGTTCTTCATGCCATCATTCAATAAGTATTCTTTCAAGATAGTTCCATTTACTTTATTATTCTCCTTTGCCAAAAACTTTTCAAGGTAACCCACTGCCTGCCAACTAAAATTAACTGACAATAAACATGCTATTTGAAAAATGTTAGGTTATTTCACCTAATAAAGTCTTATTTGATGTTAGTCAGTGACAGTATTAGGCAAAATGAAATTAGATGTGTCTAAGGTACTGCACAATGAATCCTATGAGATTAGAGACCACATTTGCCTTTTTCACACCAATAATTTAGAACCTAGGTCAGAACTTGGAAAAAACAGACATTCAAATATTTTTTAAATGAATAAATGAATGTTACGTTAGTGGAATTATTGCCAAACTATGTTCATAGAAAGTAATTGAAAAATTGCAAGTTTAGGTGGTGGGAATCTGTTGTTTTTGACAGCCAGAATATATTCTGCTCTCTTTTGATAAAGAACCACACTTTTCACTTAGGGATCTACCTCTGCCACATTGCAAGTGATCTTGAAGACCATACCAACAACAACAACAAAAACCCTCAGTATGAAGAGGGGAATATCTGAAGAAGCATGATCAATTCACTTTTCCAAAGGACTACTCTAGTTTGTATGTTTGTTTTTTACTTTTTGAATATTGGTTATTCAATTTTTCCCCTCATTTTTCATATGTTGCCCCACATATTTCCAATAAATTCTTTTTGATAGCCTAAGTTAACAACAGTAGACTTCAGTTTCTTATGAACAATCTAGCTGACATATAACTAATTTAGTTAAAAAACGAGTCATATAGGTAAAACAAAAATTAACTATTAGAATGTTGATATATCATGCTGGACTATATAAAGAAGAACCTGGCATCAGGATTGGAGGAAGACTCATTAACAACACACGATATGCTGATGACACAACCATGCTTGTTGAAAAATGAAGATGACTTGACACACTTACTGAAGAAGATCAAAGATTACAATCTTCACTATGGATTATACTTCAAGATAAAGAAAACAAAAATACTCATAACTGGACTGGTAAGCAACATCATGATAAAAGGAGAAAAGACTAAAGTTGTCAGGCATTTCTGTTTACTTGGATCCACAACCAATACCCACAGAAGCAACAGTCAATAAATCAGATGGCATACTGCACTAGGCAAATCTTCTGCAAAATCTTCTTTAAAGTGTTAAGGAGTGAAGATATGACTTTGAAGGCTAAGGTGTCACTACTGCAAGTCAGTATTTTCAATAACCTCAAATGCATGTGAAAGCTAGACAATAAATAATGGAGACCAAAGAAGAGTTGATGCCTTTGAATTGTGGTGTTGACAAGGAATACCAAAAGTATCAAAGACTGCCAGAAGAACAAACAAATCTGTCCTAGAAGAAGTGCAGCCATAATGCTCCTTAGAAGCAATAGTGGCCAGACTTTGCCTCATGTACTTCACTCATGTTGTCAGAAGAGATCAGTCCCTGAAGAAGGACATGCTTGGTACAGTGGAGGTTCAGAGAAAGAGGGGAAGACTCTCAGTGAGATGGATTAACACAGTGGTGGCAATGATGGGTTCAAGCAAAGCAAGGATTGTGAGGATGGTGCAGGACCGAGCAGTGTTTCATTCTGTTGTACACAGGGTTGCTATGAGTTAGAACTGACTCAATGACAACTAACAATAACAAAGTCATGCTGGTCAGATGAAACTGTTTTTATCAGTCATGTTGTTGTTGTTGTTGTTATGTGCTGTCGAATTGGACCCAACTCGTACCAGTACCTTCTTGGGTTCCCAAGGCAGTATCACTATGGAAGTAGAGTGCCCAACCATTCTTCTCAGGAGTGGCTGATTATAAAGTCATGAGTATGGATAAAAATTCCTACAGCTTGATCTAATTTAAGTATCATTGCATTCAACTCTAGAAATATATCTGATCACTGAACTGTACCGCTCCCTCACAGACATAACAGATGCCTGTCACTGAAACCTTTGCAATGATCCTTATTCCTAGCCTAGTCCTGAATTCTCTGCTTTTGATTCACAAATCATGAATCTGTCTGGAAATTAATGAATCAGCTTCTGGTAGTGAGCTTCCTGACTCTGCAGTTACCTTGACAAGTTCTTCTGTATAGATACAACATATACTGTGTAGGCTGAAGTGTGTTTTGTGGAGGTCAAATTAATTTGTATTCAAATATTGTCATTAAAAAGGTTATTTAGGAATACAGTTGCCTTATCAAGCAAATTTCACCACAAAATTGTTCAAATTATTAGTGCAAATGTTTCACTTCAAAGGTAAAGGTGAATGATTTGATGAACTTTATAAAAATCCATCCAGCAGCACCATGGAAGAAAGGCCTGGTGATTTATTTCCATAAGATTACAGCCATCAAAAACTCTGTGGAGTGCAGTTCTGCTCTGAGACACATGGGATCACCATGAATTGGAGTCCACTAGGCAGTTTTTTTGTTTCTTTTAGTATAAGAATACCAAATTAAAGATACTCAAAGTTATTTTCCATAGTTTCTTAATTCTCATTTTCATCAATTTTTTTTTTCAGAATCCCGTGAGTTCAAGCTCTCTAAATTTTTGAATTCTTCCATAACTTCTAGTACTCAAAGAGTTTTCATCTATGATGAGGCAGCAGAGAGAAAAATCAAAACATAGAGACATTTCTGGGCTCTATCCCTACTTCAGATCCCTCTCTCCATGGATCAATACCCCCCGTAACAGATTAGCCCATATTTTTGTTCTTTTTGCTTTAATAACATTTATGGATTGTGAGTAAGAAAGGAGGACTTCACTTAGTTAGAACTTCCCTTGTTAATAGTTCTAGGATGATTCCATATATAGCACAGAAAGGCTCATGAATACCATAGTCATACTGAGAAAGTTTGTTCTATAATTGCTATACTACTCACTTTTTTTTTTCTGTGATTCAGCTGGTAATATTCTGGTAACTATGTGGCAGAACACAGGACAAGTCAAGCATTTTAATTTTCCAAATGGAACACAAAGGAAAACAAAGTGGAAGTGTATTAGACAAAAATTATTCTGATCTTTAAAAAAAAATTAAAAGGAGAAAAAAAACTAGGAAAATTTTAAAACACTTGGATTGCTACTAATATGAATAAATATTATGTTTAAAGTATTGACAACTCACTCAGGTTGATAAGGTTTCCCAAAAGTCCAGAATGTGAAACTTCTGCAGGCATATATTTTCAAATGGACTAAATACAAGATCCATCCAGACTGGATGATAGAGACTGGACAATGAAGGGTTCTATAAACCTTTAAGAATCTTTACAATGTGTTTAATTTTAGTGTTAATATAAACATAGGAATGTAATTTATAATCATTCAGCATTAACAATAAAGGCATATACCATAATAACCTCCATTCAAATTTATACAACTTTTATTAAGCTGATATCAAAGCAAGAGCAAATGGTTCTTGGATCCTAGGCTCCCATAGCCTCTTTGGATGGAAGAGGAAGGTGGATAAAGGAAGAAATAGAATGCTAAGATGTCACTATCAGCAAGCTGCATACATCAATACAAATCTTATGGGTAGTTCATGAACCATTTGTAACAAGGATGGGGAGAGACTAACATCACTAAGAACTTTTCTATTATGGATAATTATATTATTATTAAACAACACTTTCCTGGGAATCTACAGCCTCTTTCCCTCATTCAAATATGTCTAGAAATGGAGTCCCATTCACACTCATCCTACACCTACTGCTTCTTGATACATTTTAATAAAAAGAAGTGAAGGAGTATGGGGCTCCACGGTACGTACACTTGGATTATAATTTGCTTTATAGATATGCTAGCCTCTTACGTGGGAGTTTTGGTAGCATAGTGGCTAAGGCACTTGACTGTTAACTCCTTGGAACGAAGGTTGGGCAATCTACTTCTGTAGTGATACTGCCTCGGAAACCCAAGGAGGGGTGGCTATGAGTTGGGTTCGACTCGACGGCACATAACAACAACAAAGCCTCTTACACATGTGGGTGTTTGGGCTCCTTTCTTTCTTCCTTAGGCCTTTGAAAATGGTGAGATCTGATGTTTTCTTTATATTGAACCTCCACAAGGTCATTCATGAATATATTTGAGCAATTCTGGAATCAGTTGTAATTCCTCAGCTGCCTATAGCTCTGCTAGACACAGGACTATTTGATATTGGTACCCTGGAGGTTTTTGTTTTTGTTTTGTACTTTTCTTCTATGCCCAACTTTCCCCTTCTCAGAGTTTCTTCCCTTTGTCTACTATTTTACTCATTTGAGAGTATCTAAGACTTTGGTTCAATGAGCCCTGGTTGTGCAGTGGTTAAATGCTCAGCTTCTACCAAAAAGTCAGCAGTTTGAACCCATGAGCTACTCTGTGGGAGGGAGATATGGCAATCTGCTTCCATAAAGATTACAGCCTTGGAAACCTTATGGGGGAGTTCTACTATGTCTCATAGGGTTGCTAAGAGTTGAAATAGATACAAAGGAAACTGTTGGTTTTTCCATAAGCCCTTGATTCTAAAGAGTGTCTTGAAAAAAAAAAAAAAAAACATTATGGGTTTGAGGAATTGTCCTGAATTGTATTTGAGATTGTCCTGAATATTCTCTGTGAAGACCCTCTATGCTATCTCATCTTGCTAAAAGTAAAAGCAGATAAGACACTGAGAAGATTCCTGAGTCTAAATGGAGATTTAATTAATGTTAAGGCTGCTCCAGAGATCCTATGCCTTTATAGACTTCTTCCTAATTCTCTCCTACAAGGTAAACTAATTTCATCTTTTTTCTACTCTTGTTAGCTAACAAAAAAGTGTATGACCTTGACCACAATAGGCCTGACTGAGGAGTAAAAAAGAGATCAGTGTTGCTAGGGCTGGAAAAATAATCAACAATGCATAACCTATTGAAGCTGAAGGAACGGTGTCATTTCTGTCTGTAAGGGCAGGCACATTAAAACATAAAGGCTAATCCGTGGGCTCACAGAGCCCCACTAATCCTTGCAAATCATAAGCTGCTTTGCAAATTTTATCATGAACTTGCAAAGCTTGTTTGCATCTCTCTAAAAATCACAGAATCACTGAAATATGTGGTTGGAGAACTCAGTAAGGTCATCCACTAGCAGTGTTCATTAACCTTTCTTAAGTTACTCTCTCTTTAAGTATTTCTGTCAAAGGAGGATATTCTTTTAGTCTCAAATTTCTCAGAAGAAAGTCAGTCTACAAACCCTTTTGCATTTCTTTTCTGTTATAAAACACCTCAAAGCAAAGCAATTTGTTCTCATTGTTAAGCTATTCCTCAGTTAAAGAATGAACTTGTTTAAAAATAAACGAAAGCAACCACTGACAGGCATGAAAAGAAAAAATAAGTGTCATAAGGATAATTAATCTGAAGAAATATATTGCATCATATCCACTACCTTTTCCTAAACTCCTGTTTATTTGATGGTGTCTTTGGTGTGATAGAATTTTACTCATATGAGTTCAACTCAATGGCACATAACAATAACAACAAGTATAACAACAGCCTTTATTTTTTGGCTTTTGCCTATTTTTTCAGCCTTATCTCCCACGATCTGCTTTTTCTCCAATTACTAAATTTCAAACAAGCTTGTTGTTGTACATACAATAACTAAGTTATCATCTTTATTTCCTTAATCAGGAAAATAGACATTGTTCTTCAAGATTCAGTCTCCTTGTGAGGCTTCTCTGACCTCACTTCAATTCTCTGCTTGAATTATCTCCGTACACAGTGTCTTGATATATGTCTAAAATAGTTCATATCACAGTATATGATTAGTTCATACATATTTCTCCCATTTTAGGCCTAATCTCTTTCAAGTTAATAATTAGGTCTTGTTTTCCTTTGTATTATTAGTGTCTAGCAAATCAGTTGTCCTCAATAACATTGGCCAAATTGCATATGAGTGGTGTGCCTTTCACTTATAAAGACAAACAAGTATTGTTTCTAATTTTACATGTTCTGAGCATTCTGCTAAGAATTTTTCATTATCATCTCAGTCTCTCTAAAGTATTAAAACCGGTGCTGATTCTATGATTAAAAAGAAAAGAAAGAAAGAAAGAAGGAACAGAACAGTAATAAAGAAATGTTGAGCTCTTACATTCTCTGTGATAGACATACAGTGATAAAAACAGATGTGAAGATAGAAAAGAGCAATTAACATTATGTGATTAAAAGAAGTCTGTAGTTAAAATTACAATAATTAAATTTGACATGACATATAATACCTAGAGAAAACTTTTTTACTACACATGTTGTATTAATTACAGTTATAAAGGGGTTTAGAAGGAGAAATTAATTACATTTTTTAATCCTGGGTAATATTTTTATCCTGTGTAATATTCAAAATACCTAAGAATTGGAGAATGTGCAGGGAAGTGTCTTATGCAAGCAATGATTTTTAAAACATCATTTATACAATGATCTTCTTATTAGATGGACAGAATTCCCAGAGCCCAATATTCTTTTAATATATAAAGAAATGAGAATGATTTTGAAGTCTTTAAAGCTGAAATTATCACAAAATTTCAGCTTCTATATTGAATAAATGTGATAATAGCATTTTATACTTTATAGAGTTTTGTTTTTTTTTTTTTTAAAGTTGTCTTCTCCTAAGATTTAAGTAACGAAATGATCAATCTAGGCAAATATGAGTGAATTTACAGATAAGAAAACTGAAGCTTACAGAGAGGTTACATTACTTACTCATGGATCAAACTAATGGTGCATAGAGCTAAGATTTGAAATTTGTTCTCCTAACTCTGCATCTCATGCACTTTCCACCATATATTATACCTATCACTAAGCTAGGGTACAAATTCAGGGTTTGGTTTCAACAATAGAGAAAGAAGTCTGGACTTCTGTCTTCAGTTTTAACATATAAAGAGTTTGGACCTTGTTACTCTCATATTAACAAGAAAAACTTGGACAAACTAAAAACCAATGACTTCTCTAGAACCCATTAGCTGATTGAGTTTGCAAGGCATGCTGCACACACCAAATCTTGAAAGACAGGCGCATCCAAAGAGACACCGCTGAGATTTGCTCACTTGGAGCTTGTGGAGCCATAAACTGCTAAGAACACTCAAATGGTAAGTTTGATGAATTACTAGAGGTTGACTGTAGACTGGGAGCTCTGGTGGCATAGTGCCTAAGGCATTTGACTGCTAACTAGAAGGCTGGTGGTTCAAACCCACCAGGCACTCCTCAGAAGGAAGATGAGGTAATCTACTTCCATAGTGATACTGCCTCAGAAACCCAAGGAGGAGTCACTATGAGTCAGATCTGATTCAACAGCAGTGTTTTTTTATTTTTTTATTTTTAACTGTAGCCAATTTGTGAGTGATAAACTTTGGGGACCACAACTTAATGTGGCCCCCCACACTTTCATGGATTGACCTCTAGGGATCTCATCAAGTTATCACAATGAAGAGTAAGAAAAATTCTTTTGTGTTTTTGACAGAGGGAGAGGAAAAAAATCAATTTGAAATATATCCAAAGCATTTTTCATAGCAAAGATGTGTTCTCCAATGGAAATACTTTAC
Organism: Orycteropus afer afer; assembly: GCF_000298275.1. Lineage (NCBI taxonomy): Eukaryota > Metazoa > Chordata > Mammalia > Tubulidentata > Orycteropodidae > Orycteropus > Orycteropus afer. Next base: position 194,975 of record NW_006921785.1, read on the forward strand.
CGGTGTCTTATTTAACCTATAGTAAGGTTACTTATTCAACTTGCTGTAACACCTGTGGGGACAGGGGTGGGAAACAAAGAAACATTTTTCAGGCTAACAGCCCAACAACACAGGCCCATATAAAGACTGAGATTTAATCATATAACTATAGAGTTCCCCCACTCCTCCACACTTTACCACCACAAAAATAAGGTTCTAATTAATAATAGTGGGTTAGAGCTGAAAAACCTGCTGGATACAGATGCTATTTAAGAAGGTTTCTTAGGGAAACAATGAAAAAAATAATCAAATTTTTCTTAGAAAAAAAAATGAAAACAAGGATACTGAGTAAGGACTTCCAGTAAGATGGTGGAATAGGCAGGCAAGCTCCACAGACCCTCTTCAACAAAGAAAAGAAAAACCAATTGACAGAGATCCAAAGATAATCCTGGAGCCCTGAGCTTTGAAAGAAAGTATACAGAAGTGGGTTAGGCATCAACTAGTGGAAAAACCTGAATGAAAACAGTGAGTACAGAGATAGAGCAGTGGACTGTCAGCTACTCTGATGGCACCAACAGCCTGAATATTTCCAAGTGGTGTTGGGACTTGAGAATTGACCTAAAGATAAGCACTAGTCCTCAAGGGCTGCAGGGATAACTGCACTGGTGGCCTATGACTAGAAAGGGAAACAGCAAGGAGGGAGACAAGCTGAGCTGTTGACTTTCTGCTGTCTGGAGGGCTCAGCCATTTTCATTGTTTACACGTGGCAGCCATTTTGGATATTTAAAGTGACTGAGGGCACAGCCATTTTGAATGTTTACAAGTGGTGGCCATTTTAGATTTTAAAGTAACAGTGTTCTCATTTGGATCCCAGGGACCTAAGAATAGGCTACATTTGCCAAGGATGGCAGGGATATAGGGGAAACAATGGGAAAGGAGACAGGCAATGAGTGTATAAAACAAAAACCAAAACCACTGCTGTAGAGTCGTGTTCGACTCATACTGACCCCTTCTTGGGTTTCTGAGCCGGTATCACTATGGAAGTAGATTGCTCAACCTTCCTTCTGAGGAGTGGCTGGTGGGTTTGAACTGCCAGGCTTCTGGTTAGCAGTCAAATACCTTAGGCACTATGCTACCAGAGCTCCTGGTGAGTGTATAAGTGGTGCCAACTAGTGAATAGAGGAGCACAGCACAGTACCCTGCTTACATAGATAACATACAAACAAAACAAAGAAAATTAAAATCATGTGCAAGTCACTCCAACATATAATCACCAATTAAATATAAACACAAAAACATCACAATGCCTCAGAGACAACAGAGCCTCATAGTGCACACAAAGAAGTAAGATAAAGCAGAAGAAACAAGGGACCAGAATACAGACCCAAAATACATCCCTGAGGAAGATGTATTGGAACTCTCTGATAAGGAATTCAAACGAATTATATTTAGGTACTTTCAATGAATTGAGAGACAGATCAAGGAAAACACTGACAAAATTGAGGAAAACACAGAGAAAACCCTAAAACAATTTCAGAAAACAATACAAGAACAAAATGACAAAATAAATGAATAATTAGAAATGATGCAAAATCTATATACAGAAATCCAGAAGATTAATACTAAATTTTCAGAAATAGATAACTCATTGAATGGGCAAAGGAGTAGAATTGAATCAATGGAAGACAGAATTGGTGAGATTGAAGCTAAATACCTCAATACTTCTTTGAAAAGGCAACAATCAGAAGAAAGATCAAAACATAATGAAGAAAGCCTAAGTTCATGTGGGATATGGGATACCATCAAAAGGAATAACATGTAATCAGAATTCCAGAAGATGAAGAGACAAATAAAACCACAGAGAAAACTGTCCAAGTTTCGTTGGTAGAGAATTTTCCTGTTATGAGGAAAGACGAAAAGCCATCCATTCAAGAAGTCCAACAAACCCCAAACAGAATAGACCCCAAAAGAAAATCAGCAAAACATATCATCATCAAACTCACCAAAACCAAAGACAAAGAAAGAATCCTGAAAGCAGCATAAGAAAAACCAAAAGTTACTTACAAGGGACAACCAATAAGAATAAACTCAGATTTCTCAGCAGAAACCATGCAGGCGAGAAGACAATGGGATGGTGTATAGAAAATCCTGAAAGAGAAAAATTTCCAACCAAGAACTATATACCTGGCAAAATTGTCCCTCAAATATGGTGGTGAAATTAGGACATTTCTAGATATGCAGAAATTAAGGGGATTTGTTATAACCAGACTAAACTTATGAGAGATGCTAAAGGGAGTCCTTTGGACAGAGAACTAACAACTGCAAACAACAACTGACCATTAACACACATGATAACATAATCCAGAAACCAACCCAGTTATAGAAGTATCCAAAGTAAACGAGCCTACAAGATTGTAAACAGGGCACCAGAGACATCGATTGACAAATGAAGACAACTACAAACCAAAAAGAGGGAAAAAACTGTGTAGTTACAGAACTTCTAAATGGGATGAAAGTCAAGACAACTACAAGACAGAACGGATTGTTCTAAACTTGGGAAGAAATTATAAATCACAGGGTAACCTCAAAGACACATGATAAACCTTTGCATCAAAATAAAAAAGAGGACCAGTACAAATATTTAGCAAATACTAAAACAATAGCAACGAAGGAACTGATAACATGACTGATAAACAAAACAAGCTCAGCACTATATGGAACAAAGAAATCAACACCACAAAATAGTACATAACAAAATGACAGCAACAAATTCATACTTATCTATAATTACATATCTGACAAGGGACTTATCTCTAAAATTTATAGAAAATTTCAACACCTCAACAACAAAAAGATTAACAATTCAATTAAAATATGGGCAGAAGACATGAATGGACACATCACCAAAGAGGTTATTCAGGAGGCCAGCAAATATATGAAGAAATTCTCATGCCATCAAAGAGACACAAATCAAAACAACAATGAGATACTATCTCACCCCAGCACTAATGGCAAATTTCAACAAGACAGAAAATGGTGGATGCTGGCAAAGATGTGGAAAGATTGGGACTTTCATACACTGCTGGTGGGACTGTCAAATGATACAACCACTGTGGAAAACAGTATGGTGAGTCCTTAAAAACTAGAATTAGAAATACCATTTGTCCCAGCCATTCCATTACTAGGTATATATCCTAAAGAAATGAGAACCAGGACAAGAACAGATATATGTACACCCATGTTCATCACAGCACTATTTACAATAGCCAAAAGATGGAAACAACCTACATGCCCATCAGCAGAACAGATAACCAAACTATGGTCCATACACACAAAGGAATACTATGCAACCCTAAAGAATAATGTAGAATTTGCAAAACATCACATAACATGGATGAACTTGGAGGAAATTATGCTGAGTGAAAGAAGTCAATCACAGAAAGACAAATATTGCATTAGTCTTTTATTGTAAAAAGTCAAAGAAAGGTTTATATATGGAAGGGAACTTTTTTTGTTGGTTACCAGGGGTGGGAGGGAACACTGCAAAAAAAAAAAAAAGAAATGCATTGACCCATGTCACTTTAGTTTTGTATATTTCACTCTACATAAATTATATTTCAAAAAAAATGCATTTTAAAAAAAAGATAGTAAATTGAAAATTGGCATCTATAGCTACAACCCATTTAACACAAAGTTCAGCTTCTAGCCAGATTAGCATAAAACCTCACACTAAAAGCTTAGTTGCTTCCATTCCTATCACTCAATAGATCGTGTCTGGCTTTTAACAAAAGATTATAAATCATGCTAAAAGGAACAACAGAAAATAAAATAAAATAAGAGATAAGCAAGCACCGGCTCTCTCCCAATAACCCCCAAGAGGAGGTGTATCTGGCTTCCAAGAATTCTACGTCGCTGAAGAGCGGCACAGTGGCAAGACCATTTTCACCTACTTTATGGATTCTAAGGACGACAAAGGGAAAAGCTGGCATCCCAATTGTTTGCTGGCTGAACCACCTGTACAAGAGGGTCTGAAACATTTTAGTGAAGGATGTATGTTCATCTACAGCCCAGTAGGAAAAGCATCTAATTGGAAAGTTCCAAATAACAACTTCAGAAAAAAGTTGAAAGTAGCTGCAGTGCCTGCACTAGTTAGATAAAACCTGGTCTAATCTGAGTGTTTTTAGGCCAGCCTTGTGGAGATGTTTTTCTCTGAAGAGTAAGATTTGATGGTGGCAATTGTATCTTGATTTCTTAACCTTACTCTAACTCCAAACTCCAAACTCACTGCCATCGAGTCATTTCCAGACTCATAGTGACCTCTAGTTGGGTTTCCAAGATGGTATTTCTACGGAAGTAGATTGCTCAAACTTCCTTCCAAGGAATGGCTGTGGGTTTGAATCTCCAGCCTTCTTGTTAGCAGTCAAACGCCTTAGGCACTATACCACCAGAGCTCTCTACCTTACTCTAGAAATTGCATATTTGCTTATTAAATAAATAAAAACAAAACAAAACAACAACAACAAAAAAAAAAAAAAATTACCATCAAATCAATTCTAATTCTTTGTGAGCCACATTGGGTTTCCGAGGCAGCAAATCTTTAGGAAGTAGATTACCTCATCTTATTTCCACAGAGTAGCCAACCTGATAGTTAACAGTCAAATGCCTTAGGCACTGCACCACCAGAGCTCCTTTTAAATAAATAAGATGATGCAAAATAAAGTTGGCATATGTCTAAACAAACAAACAAAAAGAGATAAGAAAGCACCAAATCCATATCCACAAATGACACACATTTTGGAATTATCATATAGAGAATTTTAAATAACTGCATTGGTGTTGATTCAAAATGGAGTCTCATCAGTAATCACCATGCTATTTCCCTCTAGCATCTTAGTGCTTGAAAAACTAGGTACAGCAGTTTGAATTAGGGATTCTGGTGCTCTGAACAGCTCACTGAGTCAGAGTGTACCAAACTCAGGGGAGCAGAATTAGAAAGGAGAAAGGGACAGGGAAAAAATACCAAGATCAGAAGATCTATCCCGTGGAGTACCAACAAGCAGCCCAGAAAGGCCATTGGAGACTTCCCTGGGGGAGTGCCGACCAGCAGGCAAGAACAGCCATCCGAGATCTCCCTGGGATAAGGAAGAAGAAACACCACACCAGTATACCAGCAATCACACAGCATACCAGTGATCAACCAAAGATCTACCTTCAGCACCTGATTTTATCAGTAACTTGGGCCAGCTAGGTGCAAATGGGCATGTTCAGCACCACTGAAAACCAAGCAGAGTCCACTGGTGCTGCAAGAGGGTGGGCCCAGGGAGGTGCCCATGCAGTGGGTCACCAAGTAGGGTTGGGTCAGATTAGTGGCACTAAGAGGCCTGCACTAGACTTTATCAGTAATATTGGGACCACAGATTACTAGCATGCACTCTCCTGACTCCAGTCCCACTGAAACTGAGAGGATCTTTGGCACTGCATGTTGGTGGACCCACAGAGGAACTCCCAAGGTGAATTGCAGTCTGGGCCAGTTGGGCCAGCACTATGGAGGGGTGGGCCCAGACCAAGAAACCCCTGCAGCAGATTGTGGAGCAGGAAATTGTCTTGGGTCAGCTTTTTGGTGCTGAGGGACCTCAGGAGTGGGGTTTTTGCATTTATCTGAGCCTAGAGGAAAGTGGTGACCCTCTAACAACTCAGTCTTTGTTGAAATGGAGCTGCAGGCCTGTGAATAACAGTACAATGTCATCAGCAGCAGCCTGCTCAAAGCTCTAGAAACTGCCCCTAGCAACAGTGAGCTTTCCTTCTTGGCTCCCAACTTCTCCAATAACTTCAATCATCCAATAGAAGAAACCACATTCAGCCACCATAAAACCTCCCAGTTCAAACTCTAAACCCTCTTTATGACAAACAGAAACCCATATCCACATTGCACACAGTGATTTCACCATCACAAAGAAAACTGCAGAGCAACCCAGTGTACCTAAGTTAATAACTAAAAAAATAAAATACACCATCTCCATCTTTTCAAAATATTAAACCATAAAACCAAGGATAAACAAATCAATACATAACTAACAGTTAAAGACAACTTCAAAATATCTAGGAAA
>NW_006921785.1:201493-204858 GCF_000298275.1 Orycteropus afer afer
CTGTATGAAGAAAAATCAGAACAAAGATTTAAGAGAAATGAAGAGAACCTAAGAATTATACAGGATAACATGAGAAAAAGCCACATACGACTCATTGGAATTCCAGAACAAGAAGAGGAGAAAAAATACACCAAGAAAATTGTGGAAGACCTGTTAACAGACAACTTCCCCCATATCATGAAAGAAGAAAATATATTTGTCCAAGAAGCTCATAGAACCCCACACAAGATAGATCCCAAGAGAAAAACACCAAGAGTTTGATATTATAATCAAACTCTCCAAAATCAAAGACAAAGAAAAAATTTTGAGAGCTGCCCAGGACAAAAGAAATATTACTTATAATAATCAAACAGTTAGGCTGAGCTCTGATTACTCAGCAGAAAACATTCAGACAAGAAGGCAATGGAACAGCATTTATAACACACTGAAGGAAGAGAACTTCCAACCAAGAATCCTATATCAAGCCAAACTATCCATCAAATATGAGGGTGAAATCAAGGCATTCTCAGACAAACAGAAATTAAGGGATTTTTTCAAAAACCAGACCAACCCTACAAGAAATGCTTAAGGAAGTTCCTCCAATAGAGAACCCACAACAGAGATCAACAAAATCAGGATACATGGTATCAACACTAAAACCAAATCAGAAATAAAAACTCAAAATAAAACCATAAAACATTGTACAATAAAAACCAGGAAGTCAATCAGCACACAACAACAGCAACTAACCTATTAGAGGGAATAAAACTTCTAGGTACAAACTTCCAAATGGAAATGAAAACAGGACAATTTCTTCACAATATGCACTGTTCTGAAAATATAGAGACAAGAATATACTCCAAGGTAACCACAGAGAAAAGTAACAATCCCTCTAAGCAAAACCAGAAGGAAGGAAAACATATGGGTTTAATAAGCACAAAACCAACAATAAAGAAGAAAAGGGAGAAAGCATTAGCCAACAAAGTGAACTCAGCACAGAAAAGTATATGGACCAAAGAAACACCAACAACATGACAAAAAGACACAACAGAATGACAGCAACCAATTCATACCTATCACTAATTACACTCAATGTGAATGGGCTAAATGCATCTATCAAGAGAAAGAAAGTGGCAGATTGGATAAGAAAAGAAGACCCATCAATATGCTGCCTACAAGAGACCCACATTAGACACAAAGATAAAAACAAATTAAGAGTTAGGGGATGAAAAAAATATACCAAGCCAATGGAAACCAAAAAAGAGCAGAAGTGGCAATATTAATTTCAGACAAAATAGACATTAAGGTGAAAACATCATGAGAGATAAAGAAGGATATTATATGATGCTGGAAGTGTCAATTGACAAAGAAGACATTACAATGGTAAATATTTATGCACTCAATGAAAGTGCTCCAAAATACGTGAAGCAAATATTAACTGAATTAAAAGGGATAATAGACAATTCCACAATAGTAGTAGGTGACTTTAACACACCACTTTCAAAGAAGGACAGGTTAACTAGGAAAAAACTCAACAAAGATACAGAAGAACTCAACAATACACTCAACCAGCTTGACCTCATAGATATATACAGAGCATTTCACTCAACAAGACACAATTCACATTCTTCTCCAGTGCATATGGATCCTTCTCCAGAATAGATCGTATGTTAGGACATAAACAAGCCTCAATAAATTCAAAAGCATTGAAATACTACAAAGCATCTTCTTGGATCAAAATGCTATAAAATTAGATATTAATAATAGGAAGAGCAAGGGAAAAGCATCAAACATATGGAAGCTGAACAACTCACTGCTCAAAAACTACTGGGTAATAGAACAGATCAAAACTGAAATTCCTAGAAATAAATGACAATGAAGATACATCCTACCAAAACCTATGGGACACAGCAAAAGCAGTACTCAGAGGACACTTTACAGCAATAAATGCATACATCAAAAAAGAGGAAAGAAACAAAAGGCATTTGATAAAATCCCACATTCATTCCTGTTCAGAACTCTCAGCAAAATGGGGATATAATACATATCCCATAATAAAGGGTATATATGCAAAGCCAATGGCCAACATCATTATTAACGGAGAAAGACTCAAGACATTCCCCTACAAACTGGAACCATACAAGGATACCCTCTATCACCATTTCTATTTAACATTGCATTGGAAGTCTTGGCCAGGGCAATAAGGCAAGAAAAAGAAATGAAAGACATACAAATTGGCAAAGAGGAGATAAAACTATCTCTATTTGTGGATGATATGATCCTGTACATAGAAAACCCAAGGGACTCAATAAAAAAAATAAAAAAAAAAAAAACTACTGGAACTAATAGAGAGGTTCAGCAAAGTGGCAGGATATAAGGTCAACATACAAAAATCAGTTATATTCCTCTACACCAACAGAGTTCTCTGATAAAGAAATAAATGAAATGATGGTAGCATAGTACTTAAGGCACTTGACTGCTAACCAGAAGGAGGGTGGTTCAAACCTACCAGCCACTCTTTGGAAGGAAGGTTGGGCAATCTACTTCTGTAGTGATACTGCCTTAGAAACCCAAGGAATTTTCGCTATGAGTCAGGTCTGACTTGATGGCAAATAACAAAAACAAGAACAACAACTAAAAAGATAAACTACCTAAGAATAAAACTCACCAGAGACACAAAAGACCTATACAAAGAAAACTATAAAACAATGCTACAAGAGAGAACAAGGCACTACATAAATGGAAGAACCTACCTTGCTCAAGGAGAGGTAGACTAAATATTGTGACAATGTTAATACTACCTAAAGTAATCTACACATTTTAATGCAATATCAATCCAGATTTCAACAAATTTTTTTAAGGACATGGAAAAACCAATTACTAATTTCATATGGAAAGGAAAGAGGCCTCGGATAAGCAGAGTACTTCTGAAGAAGAAAAATAAAGTGGGTGGACTCACACTCCCACATCTTAAGAACTACCTTATAGCCACAGTAGTCAAAACAGCATGGCATTGGTACAATGATAGACACATAGACCAATGGACCAGAATCGAAAGTCCAGATATAGACCCATCCATCCATGGACAACTGATCTTTGACAAAGGTCCAAAACCCATTAAGTGGGGAAGAGACAGGCTCTTTAACAAATGGTGCTGGTAAAACTGGATATCCACCTGCAGAAAAATGAAACAAGATCCATACCCCACCCCATACACAAAAAACAAACTCAAGCTGAATTAAAGACTTAAATGGAACACCCAAAACTATAAAACTATAAAATTCATCAAAGATAAAATAGGGACAAATCTGGGAGCCCTAATTTATGGCATAAATAGACTATCAAGCATAGCCCAGAATGTCCAGGAGATAGAAGAGAAGCTAGAT
>NW_006921785.1:205988-210047 GCF_000298275.1 Orycteropus afer afer
CCAACAATAATAGCAAACTTTAAGAGGTCAGAAAATAACAAATGCTGGCGAGAGAGATTGGAATTCTTGTGTACTGCTGGTGGGATTGTAAAATGGCACAACCATTGTGGCAAATGGCATGGGGTTTCCTTAAAAAACTGAAAATACAAGTACCATTTGACCCAGAAATTCCATTACTAGGCATATATCCTAAAGATGTGAGAGATAGCACAAAAACAGACATATATATATACCTATGTTCATCACAGCACAATTCTCTATAGCAAAGAAATGGAAACAACCTAAATGCCCATTAAAGATGAGTGGATGACCAAATTATGTTACACACACACAATGGAATACTATGCTACATTAAAGAACAATGAGGGATATGTGAATCATCTCACAATGTGGATGAATCTGGAGGACATTATGCTCAGTGAAATAAGTCAATTGCAGAAAGACACGTACTGTATGAGCCCATTACTGTAAAAAGACAAAGAAGGGTTTGCTTGGGAAAGGGAATTAATTTTGTAAGTTACCAGGATGGGGACAAAAGGGGAAGGATTAATTTTGTGCTAGTTGGGGCCTATACACTGACATGGATAGGGAGAGGGATATACAGGAACAATCTTTGACCACCATGATAACATTAGGAAATAGGAGGACACCGAATTGTGCATGTAAGAGATAGATGACAGATGCTAATACCAACCAATGTGTCCAGAATACTGCATTGCCATTAACACCAAACACCAGGCTACAGATAAACACAAAAACACCTGAGAAAATCAGGTGGGGGTCAGTGAACAGGAGTATACTCTAGACCAAGGATAGATTCAGCTGAGGCTAATCTTGCACAGATACCAGTGATACAAAATGCCTACAGTCCTTACAGAAACAATAGAAGACAGACACAGAGTAATCCCTCACAGACAACCAGATACTATGGGAGAGAGATCCAATAGATGTATCATCCCTATCCCAGGACCATAGTACTACTCAAGGACACCAGACTCAATTGGCTCAACAAAATACATAAAAGTGTTGCTCCATATCCTACATTGGTGAGTAGTGACTGGGATCTTAAAAGCTTTCAAATGGCCATCTAAGATTCAGCTAATGGTCTCCTACCATTGGAAGTGAAGAAGAATGCAAAAAAGTAAAAAGACATTTGGAAGCAATCAGCCCTAGGACACGATGGCCTTCAAGACCAGAAGAACTAGATGGTGCCTGGCTTCCAATGCCAACCACTCAGGAAAGGATCAGATCTGGAGATCCTGCATAGAGTGGGAGGGAAAACATAGAACAAAATCCAAAAACTCAATACTGACCAGAATTACTGGTCAGATGAAATTTTATGAGACCCCCAATACTGTAGCCCTGGAATACATTCTGTGCCTGGAATAAAACTTACCCCCAGAGGGTGGCTCTCAGCCCAATAGTTAACACGATGTACACACAGACCACTCAACCCAGGTTGATGCACCCACATACTCTATGGTAATACATTCCTTAAAGCAATAGACCACAGGACACCAGAGGACCAACATTAAAACTGAGGAAATGCAGGACAAACAGGAGTGCATAAATATGAGGGGCACAGGGAGGGTTACAAGGTAGGGAATGGAGGAGACTGGGTTAGAGTTGTACATAGTAAATGGGGAGTGAAGCTAAATGTACACATAATGTTGAATGTAAAACAAGTTCTTAAAATAAAAATAATTAATTAAAATAACTGTATTTAATATTTTAAGGATTTTGGAATGTAAAAAGTAGAAACCATGCAAACAGATGGGTATTACATATGTAGATGTGGAAATTTTAAAAAAGGATCAAAGGGAAATGCTAGATTTCAAAAACACTGTAACAGAAATGAAGAATGGTATTCAATGCTATTGAAGAATGTTATTATAGGGCATAATCAAGAAAAGAATCAGTGAAATTGAAGATACCAATAGAAACTTTCCCAGTTAAATGCAATAAGGAAAAATAATGAAAAACTAAACAGAATATCCAAAAACTGTGAGAAAATTCCAAAATATGTGATATACAAATAATTAGTCTAACCAAAAGCAGGGAGGGAAGAGAACAGAGTAGAAGAAATATTTGAAGGACTAATGACTGACAAATTTCCAAAATTAATGACAAACATTAAATGACCAATTCATGATGAACAACAACAGCACCAACAAAAAAAACACTGAGGAGGAAAAATACCAAAAAATATGCATATATATATTATATTCAAACTTCAGAAAACAGAAATGAGAAGAAAATCCAGAAAGTAGCCAGAGTGGGGAAGAAAACATAGTTATACAGGAATGAGGATCTGAATTACAGTGGACTTCATGTACAAATGTGAAGAAAGTGGAATTAAATATTAAAAATGTTAAAAGAAAAACCCAGTTTAGAATTTTATATGCATTGAAATTATCCTTCAGAAGTGAAGGAGAAATAAAGAGGGAAATAAACTGAGGGAATTGGTTACCAGCAATTGCTGTTAAAAGAAGCTCTTCAAGGAGAAGGAATATGACATAAGTAAGAAAACCAAAACAAACTCACTGCTGTAGAGTCGATTCCAACTCCTAGCAACTCCAAAGCAGTAAATCTTTATGGGTTTTCAAAGCTGTAAATCTTTATGGAAGTACATTGCCCCATATCCCTTCCACAGAGCAGCTTGTGAGTTTGAACAGCCAACCTTCAAGTTGGCAGTCAAATACCTTAGGCACTGTGCCACCAGAACTCCTTAGGTTAGAAACTAAGACCTTCAAAAGATAAAGTTAATAAAATCCTTTCATTTTTATTACTCTTAACTTGTCTAATAGATAACTATTTGTTCAGAATAATAGTTGCAACAATATATTTGGTGACTATACCTTATGCACCCACCAGCCACTCCTCGGAAGGAAGGTTGGGCAATCCTACTTCCGTAGTGATACTGCCTCGGAAACCCAAGGAGGGGTCACTATGAGTCAGGTGTGACTCGACGGTACACAACAACAACAACAACAACAACATACCTTATGCATAACTGAAATGAATGGCAGTTATGTTATAAGGGACAAGGAAGAATTGGGAGTACTCTGTTATCAGGTATCTGCACTGCCCATGAAGATATATAAAATTATTTGAAAGTAAACTTCAATTAGTTTTAAACATACATTGCAAACCCTAAGATAACCACTCACTACTTTTTTCAAAGTAAGAAAAAATACATAATTGAAAGCAAGACCTAACTATATGTTGTCTATAAGAAACCCACTTGAAATATACAGACATAGATGAATTAAAAGTAAAAGGATGGAGAAAGATATACCATGCTAACACCAAATAAAAGAAAACTTGGATAGTTATATTAATTTTGGGAAAATCAAACCTTTAAAAAGGAAAGTTATCAGAGATAAATAGAACACTATATAATGATAAAGGTGTCAATTCTCCAATAAGACTTAACAATCCTTAGCATGTGTGCACCTAAAACAGAGTATCAAAATATGTGAGGTAAAAACTGATAGGACCGCAAGGAGAAAAAGTATATCAACTATTATAGTTGGAGACTTCAATACAATCAGTAATTAATAGATTCATCAGGTAGAAAATCAATAAGGATATAGTTAGCCTGAGTAGCCCCATCAATCAACTTGATCCAGTTGACATTTATAGAGAAATAAGTTTCAGCAATCCAAATGAAGCACCTCCTTCCCATTTCACCTTGCACTTATGAGGATATATTAAGAGTGTGTGTGAGTGTGTTCTATACCTAATGTGCCCAGTTTTATACCTAGCACAATTCTAAAACAGATATAACTCCAGTGTATATTTGTTTGATCTGAATTTTTTTAAATTTTCTGGTGCCCCATATGTACTTAACTGTTAAAAATATATCCCTCTACCTTTCATAACAGTGGAGAAGTGATCCTGAGCTTTGGTTTATTTTCTGGTGCCATGATACCTACCGGCAGGACTCCGACTCTTTAAATGTCTGCTTTTTAAAAGATCTACTGCTTCATTCAAAGGGTGCTGCTAAACCCATCTTATACTTAAAGGAACTCCTCTCTGTTGCTCAGACCTATTGCA
>NW_006921785.1:213957-215071 GCF_000298275.1 Orycteropus afer afer
ATCGGGCAGTGTTTCGTTCTGCTGTGCATGGGGTCGCTATGAGTTGGAAATTACTCGACGGCACTTAACAACAACAACTTTGGACAGAAATTGTGTGGTCCAATAATTAGTGACCATACTGGGCCACATTAGATAAAGAATAATATAGACCACTGGAAATCAAGGCTAATTGGTTAATCCCCTAAAGTTTTTGGTATCATGATAGAACCCAATCATACCAAAAATGCATGATCAATTTTTCAATTTCACACCATTTCTGATAGCAAGAGAAAATCAAGCAGTGAAATTTTTATTTCAACTATCAAATATTTAGGACATTCTCAAGTTTTATTAGACCATGTTGTTGTTGTTGTTGTTATGTGCCGTCGACTCAGCCCCGACTCATAGCGACCCCTCCTTGGGTTTCTGAGGCAGTATCCCTATAGAAGTAGATTGCCCAACCTTCCTTCTAAGGAGTGGTTGGTGGGTTTGAACTGCCAGCCTTCTGGTTGGCAGTCAAATGTCTTAGGCACTACTCTACCAGAGCTCCTTTATTAGACCATAGAGCATAACTGTTAAAACACAGCTTATTAAGGGAAATCTGGGATATATATTGTCATATATTTAAAATCTATAATTGATCTCCCTGTTAAAAGTGAAGAATTTAAATGAATAAATTGGTTTTATCAACTGGCCTGAAAAAGGAAACAACTATTCCCATTTTTTTTTTCTATTGTTTTGTTTTCACTTCCTTAACCAGAAAATAGAATGATTTTTCTGTTTATGGAATTTGGAATAAGACAAATTTAGAATGTCAAGTTTCTTATCCTCCCTAAACCTTAATTTCCTTATCTACAAAATAGGTCTATTACTGAAATTATATGGTTCTTATGAGTAGTACATGAAATAACACACATTACCATATTTAGCCCAGTACCTGACACACAATAATCTCTTAACAGATATTAGCTATCTTATCATATTTACTCAGGAACCCAAGTCCAAGGATATAGCTAAAGATATATCTGGGTTATAGGAGTTATTGCATGTTGTTATGCTTACAGTAAATCAGTCTACATCTTTCCCTCCTTCAATATCAGTCACGAGGAACTGTGACTTCTCTGAATTCCAGTGT
>NW_006921785.1:215541-236735 GCF_000298275.1 Orycteropus afer afer
CAACAACAACAATCAGTTCTTTTATAATAGCAACTAGTGTGTTGTTAGATTTCTGTAAGGATGTGGGGAGTACTGGGAAAAGAAAACCATTGTTACAGTTGCCAAACCTAAAGGGAACCATGACTTCTAATGGAACTTCACCCCATAAACCAGAAACATTTTAAAGCTTAAAGTGTATTTCAAAATTTAGTTTGCATAAAAGGCTCTTGACTGTATGTTTAAATGTTTTCAACAAAAATAAATTTATTCTCTACTATTTGCCAGGCACAAAATAGGGTCTATTCTCCACAAATACTTTCTAACTGATTTTTAACCACACTCTGGTGGAATAGTGCCTAAGGCATTGACTGCTAACCAGAAGTCTGGTGGTTTAAACCCATTAGCCACTCCTCGGAAGAAAGATTGGGCAATCTACTTCCGTAGTGATACCACTTCAGAAACCGAAGGAGGGATCATTATGAGTCAGATCTGCAAGGGCAGTTAAGTTTGGTTTTGATTTTTTGGTACTACTGACATACATGAAGACTGACTTAGCTGGTTCTATGCTTGAGTTGCAATATTAAAGGATCCTGTGGACAAAATATTGAATGATGCAGAAAGCATCAAAAGAAGATGGAAGGAAGTGAACAGTCACTGTATCAAAAGCAATTGGTTGATATTAAACCATTTCAGGAGGTAGCATATGATCAAGAATTGATGGCATTTAAAGAAGCCCAAGCTGCACTGAAGGAATTGTTGAAAAACAAGTCTTCAGGAATAGATGGAATACTCACTGAGATGTTTCAGCAAATGGATGTTATACTGGAAGCACTCATTTGTTTATGTCAAGAAATTTGTAAAAGAACTACCTGGCCAATCATTTGGAAAAGCTCCATATCTGTGCTCATTCCAAAGAAAGATAATTCAATAGAACGCAGAAATTCAAACAATATTATTAATATAATACTAAAGAAAAATTGTGTTGAAAATAATTCAAAAACACTTGCAGCAGTGTATCAACATGGAACTATCAGAAATTCAAGCTGAATTCTGAAGAGGGTGTGGAACAAGGGATATCATTGTTTTGTCATATGGACTTTGACTGAAAGTGAATACCAAAAAGACGTTTACCTATGTTTTATTGATTATGCAAAGGTATGCAACTGGGTGAATTATAACAAATTATGGATGGCATTGCAAAGAATAGGAATTACAGAACACTTAATTGTACTTGTGGAACCTGTGCATAGATCACAAGACAGTCGTTCAAACAGAACTAGGGGATACTGCATGGTTTAAAATCTGGAAAGCTGTGTCAGGGTTGTATCCTTTCACCATACTTATTCAATCTGAATATCTTGAGGCAATAGTCTGAGAAGCTGGACTACATGAAGAAGAACACAGCATCAGGTTTGCAAAAAAAAAAAAAAGATCAACAACCTGCGATATGCAGATGACACAACCTTGATCATGGAAAGTGAAGAAGACTTGAAGCACTTACTGATTAAGATTAAAGACTACAACCTTCAGTATGGATTACACCTCAACATAAAAAAAATGAAAATCCTTACAATTGGACCTATAAACAACATCATGATTAATGGATAAAAGATTGATGTTGTCAAGGATTTAGTTCTACGTATGGATCAAAAACAACACCCATGGGAGTAGCAGTCAACAAATCAAAGGACAGGTTGTACTAGGCAAAACTACTGGAAAATACATCTTTAAAATTGTGAAGCCAAATATGTCACTTTGAAGACTAAGGTGCATCAACACAAGCCATGGTATTTTCAGTAACCTGATAGGCACATGAAAGCTGGACAATGAATAAGGAAGACTGAAGAAGAATTGATGCATTTAAATTGTGGTGCTGGTGAAGAATATTTAAAATACCATGGGCTGCCAGAATAATGAACAAATCTGTCTTGGAGGAAGTGTAACCAGCGTGCTGTTTAAAGACAGAACAGCCAGAGGTTGTCTCTCGTACCTTGGTCATATTATCAGGAGAAACCAGTCTTTGGAGAAAGATATCATGCTTGGTAAACTAAAGAGTCAGTGAAAAAAAGGAAGACCCTTAATAAGATGGATTGACAGAGCACCTGCAACCATGGACTCAAGCATAGCAAGGATTGTGAAGATGGCATAAGACCAGGCAGTGTTTCATTCTATCTGAGTCTAAAATGACTCAAAGGCAGCAACAACAACATGTTATGCAAAAATATGTTAAATTTTTTAAAGAATATAAGAATATTAAGATTCTGTTCTCACAACTCAGGCAAGCTTGGATTCAAACCCCAGATCTATCCCTCATCCGCTGTATTCATTTTGATATTCTTATTGGGGCTTTCTCTAAATTCACACAGCATCTTTGTTCATCCAGATATCTGTAACACTATTGTAACCTTTAAGCTTCCATGTCACCTGGTAAATGGGGCAGAACAGTATTCCCAAGTGTCTGCTTCCCACAGCACCCAAAAAGTACTTCCTTCTTAATTGTGCAAGTTGTCCTTTACTTTGGAGAAATGTTCCATTATGCATTAAGTAGCAGGTGTGACAAATTACAGGCCACAGGCCAAATCCAGACTGTTGTTCATGTTTTGTAAGCTTTACATTTACACAGTCAAGTCCATTTATTTATAGGTTATGTCTACTTTTGCCCTATATTGACAAATTAGAATAGTGAGAGACAATTGACTTGCAAAACCAAAAGCTTTTACTATTTGATTCTTTTTAGAAAGAGTTTGTCAATTCCTGCCTTAAAAACCATTGACTAACTTGTCTAATGTGGCAGAAATATGAATATTCAGAGAGTTTATTTCCCATCTTCTGTAGCCTGTGTATTTAACCAAAGTCTTTGACACACTTGTTCATTTACCAAAACAAAACAAACTCACTCCAGGTGAGTTGGATCCGACCCATAGTAACTGCTCCTTGGGTTTCCAAGGTGGTATCACCACGGAAGTAGATTGCCCAATCTTTCTGGTTAAATGAATTTATAAGGTGGTAAAGAAGCTTTCTAACTTTCAGTTTTACCCTAAATTGGTGATTAATTATCCTTTGTGTTTTATTACCTTTGTCCAATGCATCAATAATATCCAGCAATGGTCATCCATTTCCATATTTGTTTAACTGATTATGTCTCTTATACCTCTCAATCACTAGAAAAGCATTTCCATTGACATACCTTCCCCCTACCAACAGTGAAACTTTGAGCAGTTGCACTGCTTTAGCAACACAGAGCTATCATTAAAAAAGTGATGTCACTCCCAAATCCCATTTTAGTGTCTGCCTCCTTATACCACCAGTTGCTAACTATCTTTGGTTGAACCAACAAGGAAAAACCCAAACTCATTGCAATCAAGTCGATCCTGACTCATAGTTTCCCCTTTCTTGGGTTTCCAAGTCAGTATCTCTATGTAAGTAAATTTTGCAATCTTCCTTCTGAGGAGTGGCTGGTGGGTTTGAACCTCCAGCCTTCTTGTTAACAGTCAAATGCCTTAGGCACTATGCCATCAGAGCTCCTATCTTTGGTTGAGTCCTTTGGAAACTCCTAACTTTGGTAGAGTTCCTTGAAAAAAGGAGACAGTTTTGCATGCAAAAAGTTTTATGGAGTATACACTAAAGATAGTCCTAGAAGGAATTAAGGAAAAATAAGATTGGACAGGGGGAGAAGTTGAGCTGTGATACAATTGCAACTTCCAGGTGTTTATGTTTTTGTTGATGGTGGTATTCGGTTGTTTGAATTTGAGTGCTATTATGCCAGGTGTACACGCCCAAGATTTGTTCTAGGGTTGCATATGGAACAAGGACTCATATCTTGATTGGACAGATGATTTAAGGCCAAGATCTTAAGTGCTGTTGTTGTTGTTATGTGCCATCGAGTTGGCCCTGACTCATAACAACCCCTCCTTGGGTTTCCGAGGCAGTATCACTACAGAAGTAGGATTGCCCAACCTTCCTCTGAGGAGTGCCTGGTGGGGTTGAACCGCCAGCCTTCTGGTTAGCAGTCAAGTGCCTTAGGCACTATGCTCCCAGAGCTCCTGATCTTGTGTATTCAATAAAAATGTTGGATGTTGAGAAGCATGGGACAGTAGGAAAAATAGTCTTGCATCCCTGGGTCAGCTTGTTTATTTGTCTTTTTAATGTTGTTCTCAAAGTAAGCAAACAAAATAAACGGGTTAGTGTCAAGTCCATTCCAACTCATGGTGACCCCATATGTTTCCGAGTAGAACTGTGCTCCACAGCGTTTTCAAGGTTGTCAACCTTTTGGTTAGTAATTGAGCACTTAACCATTTATGCAACTTAATTTTTCACAAAGTAAGAAAAAACCTTTTAAAATTCATGAATCTTGGCACAAGTTGATTCTAAAATTATGTTACTTTGGAAACGTAGATAAGTTCTCATGAAATAGAAATATAGATAGAGACTGTAGCATCTTCAAGAGAAGAGCAGATGATATCTGCCAAAATGTAATTGACTCAGTATGAGAGGGAGTTAATATTTCTCTTACTCTATAAAAGGAAAGTCATCAGAAAAAAAAAAAATTCAATTTGTTTTATATGTTCTCTGGATTCAAAATGAGAACTTTTAGGAGGCAATTAAAGAGCTTTACTGGTATAGTGGCTAAGGCATTTGGCTGCTAACCAGTCAGCAGTTCAAATCCACCAGCCACTCTGCAGAAGAAAGATTGAACAATCTGCTTCCGTAAAGATTTACAGCCTTGGAAACCCAATGGGGGTTGCTATGAGTCGGAATCAACTCAGTGGCAGTGGGTTTGGTTTTGGTTTAAGGAGGCAATTATAAGTAAGAGTATTTCAGTTCAGTATTAGAAAAAACATTTTCAGTCATTACTGTCCAAAAGTCAATAAGCTTCCTCAGTTGCTAGTGAATTTTTCATTCCCAGTTGGATTCAAGCAGGCAATAGATAACTATCAAAGAAGCTGAATGAGCCTTATATTTAATAAATTTCTCTTCAATGAAACCACTTTTAGGTTTGACATTCTAAAAATAGAGATAATTTTTGGTTCATAATATATTTAAGATAAATAGAGAAATTATTTTAAATGAAAAAGCTTTGCTTCAAATTTTCAAAATAGCCAAGAAAAAAAAAAAAGAAAAAAAAAAAAAAACACCTTAGCACAAAGGCCAGTATTATATCTCGAGACAAAGAAAACAGATAACCTCCTTTGCTGTGGAGCATTTTTTCCCAAAAAATAAGATAATTTATTATCTTCAGTTTTTTTTTTTTTTTTTTTTATGTTGGAAGAATACTATCTTCTAAGAAAGAATGTTGTTGTTGTTGTTGTTATGTGCAGTTGACCCAACTCATAGCGACCCCTCCTTGGGTTTCCAAGGCAGTATCACTAAGGAAGTAGATTGCCAAACCTTCCTTCTGAGAAGTGGCTGGCAGGTTTGAACCACCAGCCTTCTGGTTAGCAGTCAAGTGCCTTAGGCACTATGCTACCAGAGCTCCTAAGGAAGAACACTAAGAAAAATTTGTATTTTAGCAATCCTTGGATTTAGAATCATAGCTAAAATACTTTCCCTGTTTTCCACTCTTTTTGTTCAAAATGTCCTAGCAACTCCTTCATTTAATACATTAACATATA
Organism: Orycteropus afer afer; assembly: GCF_000298275.1. Lineage (NCBI taxonomy): Eukaryota > Metazoa > Chordata > Mammalia > Tubulidentata > Orycteropodidae > Orycteropus > Orycteropus afer. The sequence continues at coordinate 221,133 of NW_006921785.1, forward strand.
CTCTCACCATTGTACTTCAAATTGTCATTATATTCAGTTGTCTTCCCTTTAGGAAGAAAGATGATTTACTCTAAAATACCTTGGGGTAAGTGACTTTATTCTAAAAGGTAGAGGAGATGTGGATTTTGCTGATGACATTATTTCTGGTCATTATCAATGTCCCATGAGAATATGATATAACACAAAATGTTACAGGAAAATATTACTGACATGACTATAATTGGAGCAACATAATAACTTTCATATAATACACAATTGCCTTTCCCTGTGTTATATATTAATGTATGAGGTTGGATGGGTAGGTATGTTCAAAAGTAATGAGAATAAGTCTTATATCATGAGGTGTATGGATCAAAATCCATACTAATTCTAGAGTCACAGAAGAAAATGTCATTTTTAAAGAATCTATTCAGCAATTTTTCATGGTATTTAAAAAATGCTCATAGGAAGTCTTGTTTAATAACTACCCAAGTTAAGAAGTAAAATATTACCAACATAGTTGAATACCACCCAAAACCTGCCTTTCCACATGACTATGTCACTCTCCCTCCCAATCAGAAGAACTATTATAATGACCATGGTGTTTATGGTACCCATGCATTTTGTACCATTTCTTTTCAAGAACTTCTAGAACATGTAGGAGCTTTCAGAATAATTTGTAAAATACACATTGAAACAAATGTAGTTATGTGATATATTTACTACTTATTACAGATTGAGTTGTGTTTCCCTGAAAGATGTATTGAAATCTTAATCCCTCTACCTGTGAATGTGACCCTGTTAGGAAACAAAAACTTTTTATTTATTTTGATGATGATATTATCAGCTAAATTAAGAAGGTCATATCAGAGTGTGTGGGTCCTAATCTTTTCTTAAGTGATATTTTATGAAAGAAGAGAACAAATATGAAAAGAGAGTCACACAGCAGATCCTACATGAGGACATACATAAAAGCCAAATAACGCTAAGAAATTCCCAGGGCTAACCCAGAAGCTGGAGAGACAAAGAAGGATCTTATCCCAGAAGGAAAAGAAAGCATGTTCCTGGAGATGCCTTTAATGCATGCTTCTAGCCTCCAAAACTGCTAGGCAATACATTTCGTTCTTTAAAGCCATCTACTTAGTGGTAGTTTGTTATGGCAGGACGAAGAAACTAAAACACTGCTCAACAACCCAAGATACCGACTACACTCTGCTGTAGAAAGCCCTCCCTCCAGACTGAAATTCAAGGGAGTTAGTTCTGGTTTTGGCTCTGCCATTAACTAGCAAGTCACTCTTCCACACACTTCATTTTCCTAATATCTGAAATAGAAGGGTTGAATTAGATTAGTGTATTCCAGCTTTTCACTAAAACAAAACTCTTTTTTTATTGTTGTCTGCTTTATACTTTGAATTCTATGATTTGTGACACTGGTGAAAATGCCTGGTCTACCTTGCTGTTTCATAAATTTGCTGTTTCATATTCTGATCTATATAAGGTACACAATGTTTTTCCACAAAATAACTTTAATTCTAAGCAAAATAGCAAAAAAAAAAAAAAAAGATATTGTTTTAGTATTCCTGTGTATTCTTGCTCTAGTAAATACTGTTCTCTCTCTGTGACTGTGTGAATGTGTGTGTGTTATAGGTCTTTAGTGATTTTTTTAGAAAGACCTTTTTAAAATATTGAAACTATCTTCTGGCTCTATAATGGTTTATGGAGCCCAGGCTGGAAACCATAAATTGAATAATTCCATTCATAAGAAGTTAGACTGCAAAAATACATTATAAACAACAAAGATGAACCCTTCTGCATGTACAGAACTGTACTGTCAGTGGTGGCAAGCACTGATCTACAGGTGGATAGATGAAAATAGTACAAAAAAAAAAGTACATTAGAGATTATCTGATATAATATTTTAAATTAAAGAATATTCAAGTAGGTCCAGAAGGGAGACATACTTCCCAGTGGATGCTGAGCTGAAAACTGCATCTTCATTCCTAATCTCAAAGTCCCCACTCAGACTTAAAATTCACTTTTTACTTTCTCAGGGCTTCCTCTACTCCAAACTTTCACTCACATTAAAATCTTAAGAAGAGGATGCTTTTTATTAATATTTTTATTACTGTAATTATGTTTTAATCACCTTATAAATAGCTATTTGAAAGTACATTTATTTACATCAATTTGTATAATGAAATACAGGACCTTAATTTGATTATTGCCTGCTTTTCTTTCCATGGCATTGCATCCATCAGAGAGGTTGGAACTTTTATTAATATAGCACATTGGCTTTCACTGGATCCTTAAGTGCTCAATCATCTTAAAATACATTATGTGTTCAGAAAACATCTTACTCATCCCACGGATTTTAGGCAGGTGTAATGTATAGGCTCAAGTGGAAACAATACTATGTGTTTCATACTAATTAAATTTTAAAATAATAGAAAAGCCTCCAGAGGGATTAACCTCTGCAGAAATGAAAGTTAGGTCACTTCTGGAAAGTGTAATCATTTAACAAACTTGAGTGGCTAAGGAATATGATTTGAACTATCTCTCACATACAAAGCTGATACCAAGCTCTTCACTAAAGAGCTATAAGATATGTATGCTGTTCTGGTTACCTAGTGCCACTTTGATGAGATTATACCGCAAATGGCATGGCCTTAACAAACAGGAGTTTATTCTCTTACAGTTTGGAGGCTTTAAGTTCAAGTTCAAAGTGCCAGGCTCTAGGGGCTGGGTGAAAGCCCCTCAGCCTTGGGGTCCAGCTCTGCCTCCAGCTTCCGGCCCACTGAAGCTGGAGGCTTTTCTTCACTCAAACAGTTGCTGGCTGCTGAGGGTGCCAAGCCCATGGTTGACAAGTAAAAAGGTACAGTCTGGATATTACCAAATCACACAGCAGGTCATTAATTGAAGTTGATTGTAAGTCCCAAGGTCGGCAAAGCATGGCAGGCTGCTGAACAATGACGCTGCTGCGTGCAGGGTTCAAGGTGCCATAAGCTAGAGACTTACCCAAGGCTTCTCCTTATATATTGGAAGCAGACCACATTCCAAAGGCAGCTACTCAGCTGCTTGTGGTAGATCCCACCATGGAGTTGATTGCCAGTTTCATCATGGGGAATAACTACCACCAGCTGCCAAGCCACTCAACCAGGCCCAGCCAAGTTGACATACAAACTGAACTACCACAATTCCACCCCTTGTCAACTTGGCATCTGTGCAGATCTTCATTGGGTGGCATTTGTACAGATCACTCTCACTGGCTCACTCCAGTCCCCTAGTGCCTGAGTGGTGACCTCACCCCCTTGGCCTGGTGGCCCCGTTCTTCTCCCTCTTGGGCATGACAGCCCCGCCCCCTCACTCTTGGGCAGCAGCTATGGCTCCATCCCACATGAACGAGCAGCCCCACACTCCAGAACCAAGTTGGTGAAGGCCTGGCTCTTTGAAACCTATGGGGCTATGATCGTTCCACCCCCAAAGGCCACGGTCATACCCTTTCAGGCTGAGGCAGCTCTGTTTCCATTTCTTTGGTCTCTTCACTTCTGCTCATTAATGCCAAAGGCAACCCACTCTGCAGGAAATCTTCCTGCCCTAAAAACACTCAGCTTTCTTGCTCTGTGGGCCGGCCAATCTGCTACTCCATTTTATGCTGGTCTTCTCTCCCAATTAATGCCTGAAGGGAACCCACTCCACTCTACCCAATGGCACCTGGGCTTTCTCCTCCATGGGCTGGGTAAGCCTGTTGCTGTTTAGTGCTGGTCTCTGGGCTCTGCTACTGCTGTCTCTCGTGCTGGTCTCTGCCAGTATCTCTCTGCCAGTGTCTTGGCTCTGTTCCTGCCACCTCTTATGCCATATGCTGGGGTCTCTCTGCCAGGGTCTCGGGTCAAGGGTCAAGGACGCACTCCACTCCTGTTTCCATATTTTATGCATCTGTCAGAGCAGCACCCCACTCTCTCGATACCATATTCTGTTGTGGTGACTGCTCTGAGAGGAATATACCACAAATGGGAATGGCTTTAACAAATAGGAGTTTCTTCTCTTACAGTTCGGAGGCCAGAAGTCCAACTTCAAAGTGTCAGGCTCTAGGGGCTGGGTGAAAGCCCCTCAGCCTTGGGCTTCAGCTCTGCCTCCTGTTCCCGGCCCACTGCAGCTAGAGGTGTTTCTTCACTCAGACAGCTACTGGCTGCTGAGGCTAACAAGCCCAAGGTCAACAAATAAAATGGCACAGTCCCAATGTTACCAAATCACAAAGCAAGCCAATAATTCAAATCTACTGTAATTCCCAAGGTCAGCACAGCATGGCGGGCTGCTGACCAACGACATGGCTATATGCAGGGTCCAAGCATGCCATAAGCTAGAGACTATCCCCAAGTCATTTCCTCATATGCAGGAAGCAGACTACATCCCAAAGGCAGCTACTCAGCTGCTTGTGCTAGATCCCACCATGGAGTTGATTACCAGTCTCATCATGGGGAATATCTACCACCAGCTGCCGAGCCACTTGACCAGGCCCAGCCAAGTTGACATACAAATTTAACGACCACATATGTGTGTATGTATATGTTTCCTGGCAACAGCTGGACCATGGCCCTAAGTATCCAGAGTAAATTGAGTTAAATTTTTCTATGGATTCAGGTGGCAACTTAGATAATTTTTTTTAATTTTTCTTTACATATGCATAAATCCTTGCCACCAGTAAATCATATCAGTGCCTAAAGCAGGCTACATTTATAATTTTGGAGAGAATTAATGGTTTATGTCTAGCCCACCAAACTAAAACCCCTGCCATCAAGTTGATCGCAATCCATAATGACCCTATGGGACAGAAAAGAACTGTTTCATAGGGTTTCCAGGGCTATAAATCTTTACAGAAGCAATCTGCCTCATCTTTCCTCCATGGAGCTGCTGGTGGGTTCAAATCACTGACAATATGGTTAGCAAATGGTTAAAGCTGAATGCTTTAACCACAGTGCCACCAGAATTCCTTAAATATGTCCAGGTAATACCTAAATGAAATGAAATGACATAGTGGCTGCAAAAATGGACTCAAACATACCTACAGTGGTGAGGATGGTGCAGAACCAGGCAACTTTTCTTTATTTATACATAGTGTTGCTGTGTTAGGAATTGACTGAAACACATAATAATAAGAAGAACCTAAACAGAGACTTGTCTTAAATTTACTTACATTAAAGTTTCACTATAAATACTAGTACTCTACATGCTAGAATTTCTGCTAATCTAAACTAACATATTTACTGATGATGATTTTGATATTTGATTTAAGAGAAGAATAGTTTAGAATAATGAAATGATTATCAAAGGGTTTGTGCACACCCACATCAGAATCACATAGGATGCTTGTTCAAATGTGACTCAAAGATTCTACCCAGACCTAATGAATCAGAATATCAGGGGTTAGAGACTTGAGATGGAAGAAAATGAGAACAATAGCATTTCAGATAAGTTCCCCAACCAATTATTTTGCTTCACAAACACCACCTAATAGAAACCCCTAACCCCCATTTCACCATTGCCCCTGGGGTCTTACTCATCATCATCAGGGTAAGAAGGAAAAGAAGAAAACAAAGTTCTAGAACCTGACTGCCATAGCCACTCAGTTCTTCACAAGGAAGATAATTTAACTTGTGAACTCAATGGCTCAGCATTTGTCAGGACCCGGACCCTTCACTAACAAGAATCTGATTGCAGGAAGTACTTATGTAGTTAAAATCACTGGTAATTGTGAGAAAGGTTTGGTAACGTCCATTATTTGTGTTCAGAAAAGTCTTTAGCTTCTAGAACAGAGAAAAATTATGAAATTGAAACCAGAAAAATTCCTTCTAGAAGCAATCCATTAGTTAATTCACTTAGCTACATGTTGCCTTTGCATTTTGACTTTGATTATTTTTGAAGGAAATTGTGAGTGTGTTGGGTGGGGTGATGTATAACACCTTCCAGCTCTTTGGCTTTGAGGCAGGGACCAGCTGTCTGAATTAATATGAGATTCATAGGTCCAAGACCTGACATAAATTAGGCTGAAAGGAAATAAAAGTTTTAATGGAAATTGAAAACAAATCCCATAGCACCTGTACTGAGCTTTTTCATACCATAGTTACTCCCACCTGCATCATTATGAAAACTTTCTAAAGAGTAGGATTGGCACCTTCAGGGCCTTTTGTGGGAAAAGAGAAGAAGCTGGTTGAGACAGTGCATCATAATTTCTACTGACAAGAGACCAATCCAATTAATCAGTTAAAAAAGAATCAGTAAGTGGTACAAAAAGTAAATACAATGAAAACTGTTTAATTTTAAATGCAAATAAAATATTCAGATAATTAAATTATTCTAAAATTGTGACTCGACGGCACATAGCAACAACAGCAACAACAAAATTGTTTTTTAGTTTAATTTGATGTTAGCTGAAAAAACAAACTTTATGTTTAAAATAAAACATCGGGTCATCATAATTGTGTCTGTGTGTTTGTGAGAGGCCATGTATGTTAGAAGGAGACCCAGTAATAGAGTAGTTAAGTGTTTGGCTTCTAACCAAAAGACTGGCATTTGCTCTACAGGAGAAAGATGTGTTAGTCTGCTTCCATAAAAATTATAACCTTGGAAACACTATGGGGTAGTTCCATCATGTCCTATATGGTCACCATGAGTCAGAACCAATGGCAATGGGATTTGTGTGTCTCCAATATTTGGGACCCACAGAGTTATTTATGTCCAGAGTTATGTATGTCCTTTATATTCAAAGTGTGGTCTATGGACCAACAGCATCAGCATCTCCCAAGAGATTGTTAGAAATGCAAAATCTCAGGCCAGAGCCAGATCTACTGAATCAGAATTTGCATTGTAACAAGAGCCCCAAATGTTTCAAATAAATATTTACAATTGAAAAACAATGATTTTGGCTATTAAATCAACTTCTTTTCTTTAATTCATTTGACAAAATATCTTTTTAAATAAGATTTTATTTTTCTGGGCCCTAGACAAATAAACTACTTATTATTCCACAATATGAAATTACTTTAGAGCTGATGGGATCTTTGAAACCACTTTATCCAGTCCTTCTTTTTGTAGATGAGGAATCTAAGGCCTCAAGAGATGGAATGGGAAGCCCAAGGTCACATAGCTATTTAATTGCATGGCTAGATGTGCAAGCTCAGATGTCTTGGTCTCCAAAAAGAAAGGAAAGCAAGGCACATCTGAAATCTGAATGATTTAAACATTTATTTCATGTCAGGAAAAAAAACGCAATTTTCATTCACTTCTGCCTCACAAGTGTGTGTGTGTGTGTGTGTGTGTGTGTGTACCTACTGGTAGGTAATACAGGTAAAAAGGGTTTGAGCATATATTAAGTTTGAGACACCAATTAGTCAACTGAAGACCTGTAGTGTTGAACAAGGAATTCAGAAGTGAGTTATATATATAATCGTAGGTTGGGTTCTGAAATAATGACCAGAAAGTCAGCTGTAGCACAGAGAGAAATTTAATAAAAGGATAGTAACCTTGCAAGGTGGAGACAAATGGGACCACAAAGCAACGCTGTCTGTGCCTCCCTAAGCCTTATATAGGCTGGGGTTTTCATAATAGTTTTAAGGCTAAGGGGTATATGATTTCAAAAGACCTTATGCAGGCAGGTTACTCATAAAATCCTGACCCTTTTGCAAAAGTCAGGAAGCAAAACAAGGCTGTGATAAATTCCTAACAAAAACCTCAACTTCCTTCTTGCTAGGTACATGTGCAATATAAAAAATGGAATCTGTGTGTCTAAACATGGATCACATGATTTGTTCTGCGCAGGTGTATTCTACGGCTTGCTCTTGGTTTGAGTCTTGATTTCACATTATATCAGCCAACTTAGTTCACCAGGCATTAAAAGAAGACATGGGTGCACAGGCTGTGAAGCTGGTTAACACTGAACATGGGTAGTGGGCTAGAAAACACCTCTAAAAATGGCTTGTTATCAAGAAATGCCCTCTGAGCAGTAAATTTACTTTTGTGTTATTTCTCTTGCAGTGTCTCTTCCTTGGTCTCAGGATCTGAGGAATGCAGTTGCTCTGTGCTGTGAGCTGTTCTTGTCTTGGATTTATTATCTTAGGAATGTGGTTGCAGGGGTAGGATTCTTATGTGATTATGGCTACAAGTAGTAGAATAAAGCAATGTTTAAATTGAACAATATTAACATGGAACTTTAGGTTATGAAGTTAGAACACATATCATCTCCCAGAAATTCTAATCTGTCTATACTACATATATATATATATATGCAGGAGCTCTGGTGGCATAGTACCTAACGCATTTGACTGCTAACCAGAAGGCTGGCAGTTCAAACCCACCAGCCAAGAAGAGTAGGCAATCTACTTCCTTAGAGATACCACCACCTCAGAAACCCAAGGAGGGTTCGTTATGAGTCAGAATTGACTCCACAGCAGTGAGTTTGGTTCTTGCTTTATATAGATATAGATTTATAGATTTATAGCTATATAAATATACAGATAGATAGAGATATAGATATGGAGCTCTGGTGGCATAGTGGATAAGGCACTTGTGTATATATATATATATATATATATATATATGTTTGTTTTCTCAATTTCTAAAAACAATTGTGGCAAGTTGTTAACTTTGCTTAGGAATAGACTTTAAAATCAATTTTCTCTGTACTGTAGAGCCTCTCTTTTACTAATTCTGCTCACCTGGACCTCTTGTCTTCTACCTTGCTGGTCATTTTAAGGCCAGTTTTTTTTGCCTCTAATAATAAATAAGCTCCTTGTTGTAGCAGCAATAGGTTACCAGGAAGGAAGTCCCTTTTCAAGACAAGAGAGAACTGAGACTGTGGCTTGTAATTTCTCTTTTCAACTATGGGGCAACTTATACTAGAACAGTGCTGAGTCAGAGGTAAATCTGGTAAACCCAGAACACTCACCACAGTTAAAGATGCACTCCGTTAAGAGATGTGTGATCTAAAACCAAGAAGTCACAGAGTTAGTGTGCTGCTGATACAATTTATGGTTTTGCTACACATGCTATTTGAAATGTTAATGTTTACAAAATGTTGATCAAGCAATACAAGTAGCAGAAATTTCCAGATGAAGAAAGCTTTTTAAAGAATAGATACTGAGAAATTTAAGAGAATACTTTAAAAATTTCTTTAGAAGATTTAACAATATAAAAAAATAATTTAAAATGGATTATGCTAGAATTTTTAAATTCATTTTAGCATCTAAATCACTCCTTATTAGTAAGTTAGGCATTAATAAAGATGATAAAGTCACACCCTAATATCTGAAAGAGTTATGCTTAATCTTCTCTGAAGTTTTACTAACCTGTCCACTTGACCACCTTACCACCTGAGAGATTTTAGTATCGGGTGATATAGAGCCTAGCACAGTATAAGTGAGTTAATAAGTATTACATATATGATGGTTTAACATTCTCTTTAGTTTTTTGAATGAACTCTGGTGAAACAGTGGTTAAGGTATGAAGTTGCTAACAAAAATTTTGGTGCTTCATATCCACCAGCCACCCTGCAGAGAAAGGTGAGGCAGTCTGCTTCCATAAAGATTTATAGCCTTGGAAACCTTTTGGGACAATTCTACCCCTATAGAGTCACTATGAATCTGGATCAACTTGATGAGAGTGGGTTGATTTTCTTTGGTTTTTGTCTTTTGCATAGTATTTAAAAAGGAGAATTAGAGACACTTTTTTTCATAGCTGAAAATACATAGGGTATTTTTCGCAGTAGAGTACCTCAGGCTCAAGCATGAGATTCTCTTCCCTTCTCTGTGTTCATCCTCTTGGTGGTAGTATCCAGTTTCAATGCTTTCAATAACATCTTCAGGTGGAAAAGTCTCAAATGTATATCCTCTGCTTTGTCCTCACTTCTGAATTCCTTGTTCAACACTACTTCAGATCTTCAGTTGACTAATTGGTGTCTCAAACTTAATATATGCTCAAACCCTTTTTACCTGTATTACCTAGCAGAAGTGTTCCCCATCTCAGAAATACATTCTCATTCTTTCATTGGCTTAGGCCAAAACAAACTTCAGGTCATCCGTGAAACCTCATTTTCTCTCAGATTTCACATCCTATGTATCATCAACAACTTATTAATTGCAAATTATTAATTGCAAATTAATTTTGCAATTAATAAGTTGTTGGTGATACATAACTTTTTTCAACAAAATAAGTGGCAACTATGCACATGGACCTTACCAGATGAAATATTCAGGAATCAAATTAACTACATATGTGGAAAGAGATAGTGGAGAACCTCAATATCATCAGGCACAACAAGGCCAGGGGCTGACTAGGAATAGACCATCAATTAATTGCTCCCATGCAAATTTAACTAGAAGCTCATAAAAATTAAAAGTGCACAAGAGAAAAAATAGGACCTTGAGTATATCCCATCTGAATTTGGCGACCATCTAAGCAATAGATTTGACACATTCAACATCAATGACCAAAGACTAGATGGATTTTGTGATGACAACAAGGACATCATGTATTAAGAAACCAAAAGATCATTAAAAAGACAGGAAAAGGGAGTACCAGTAAGATGGCGGAATAGGCAGAAGGATTGCACACACCCTCTTTGACAAAGAAAAGGGGAACCAATTAACACAGATAAAGAAGATAATCCTGGAGCCCTGAGCTTTGAAGAGAAGAATACAGAAGTGTATTAAACTCCAACTACTAGAAGAATTTGCATGAAAACACCCAAAAAGGAGACATATAAAGCTGCAGTCTGGCAGTGATCCTGATGACACAGACAGCTTTGATATTACCAAGTCGTGTTAAGACCTAAGAATTAACCTAAAAATCAGCACTGCTAGCCAGGGACTGCACGGAGGACTGAACTGGTGCCTGATGAATAAAAGGGCAAGTAGCAAAGAGGAAGGCAAGCTGAGCTGTGCACTTTTGCCTGTCCAGAGGGTGCAGCCATTTTGAATGTTTACAAGCAGTTTGACCAATTTTGGATATTTAAAGTGACGGCATTCTCCCAAATTCTAGGGACTTAAGAATGGGCTACACTGGCTGGAAACAGCAAAGACATTCCAGACACCAACGACAAGAAAGGTGTGATATTCCCCTTGTAAATCTTATACTTCACACCCTCTTGGTGAACAGAGATGAGGCCATCCCTCACTCTCACCCACCTTCTGGGCCAGTGGGAATTCCATCCCAGTCTGTGCACTCAGATGGAGCCTGGGTGCCCTGCACTGCCCTGCCCAGATTTTTTTTTCAATTTCTTTGTTTTAGTCTGTTTTAAAATTATTATTTTTATTTGTAGTGTCCTTTTCATTATTATTATTCATTTTTCCCTTTCCAGGTTCTAATTTTCAGCTTTTTCTTTCTTCCCTGTTCCTGGTTCCAATATTTCTCTTTCTTGGGTTAACCCCATTCCTTATTTTTCTTTTTGCATTTTTCCCAATTTTCTTCATTATTCTCCTACTCTACCTTTTTTCTGTTATAGCCCCCTCCACTGATACTACAGGTATTTTTTTTTCCTTTTTCTTTTCTTGGTTATTGTTCCCATGTAATTACATGGTGTGTTTTTTGTCCATTTGCTTTTACTTTTTTTGATAGTTAATCAATTATTATTTTTGTATAACTGAGTGGGAGACAGAAACAATCCCATACAACACAACTACACCCACACCTCCTACAGCTTCACTTACTGAGTGAGAGCCACCACTTCTTTCTCCACCAACTACCCAACAATAAACAACCACCAAGAAGACCCTGACTCTCCCTTAACTACTCTTCACAAATAGTTAATAGAGATCTAACTACAACAATGTTGCAATGTCTCGGCAACAACAGATAATCACAGTCCACACAAATAAGCAAGATAAAGTGGAAGAAAAAAGGGAGCAAGATACAGACTCAGAACACATCCCTGAGGAAGAAGCAGCATTGGAATTCCCCAATAAAGAATTCAAAAGAATTATATTTAAGTACTTTCAAAGCATTGAGAGACAGATCAAGGAAACCAGACAAAACCCCAGAACAATTTCAGAAGAAAATACAAGAACAAAATGACAAAATAAATTACAAATGATTCAAAATCTACAGCTAGAAATCCAGAAGATTAATACTAAATATTCAGAAATAGACAACACAGTGAAAGGGCAAAGGAGTAGAATTTAATCAATTGATGACAGAATTAATGAGATTAATAACAAATACCTGAATACTTCTTTGGAAAGGGATTAATCAGAAAAAGATCAAGGCGAAATTAAGAAAGCCTAAGGTTCATTTAGGAGCTCTGGTAGCATAGTGGCTAAAGCACTTGACTGCTAACCAGAAGGCTGGCGGTTCAAACCCATCAGCCACTCCTGGGAAAATTGTCCAAGATTTGTTGGAAGAGAACTTCCCTGATATGATGAAAGATGAGAATATATACATTCTGGAAGTCAAATGAAGCCCAAACAGGATAGACCTCAAAAGAAAATCATCAAGACACATGACCATATAACTATTCAAAACCAAAGACAAAGAAAGAATCCTGAAATCAGCACAGAAAAAAAAAAAAAAAAAAAGTTACTTACAAAAGACAACCAATAAGTTAAACTCTGATTTCTCAGCAGAAACCATGCAAGTGAGAAGGCAGTGGAATGGTATATATAAAACAATGAAAGAGAAAAACTTCCAACCAAGAATTATATACCCAGCAAAACTGTCCCTCAAATATGATGATAAAATTAGGAGATTTCCAGATAAGCAGACATTAAGGAAATTTGTAAAAAAAAACAGACCAACCTTACAAGACATACTAAAGGGAGTCCTTTGAACAGAGAACTAATAATGAACAACAAACAACCATTAATACACAAGATGACACAACCCAGAAACCAACACAGCTATGCATGTATCCAAAGCAAAATAAGCTTAGGAGATTGTAAGTGGGGAATCAGAGACATCAATTGGTAAATAAGGACAACTAAAACAAAAAGACAGAAGATACTGTCTAGTTGCAGAACTTCTAAATGGTGAGGAAGTCAAGAGAGTTGCAAGATAGAATGGACTTTTTGAACCTTGGGGAGAAAATTATAAATCACAGGGTAACCTCAAAGAAAAATAATAAACCTTCACATCACAATAAAATAGAGGACAAGCACAGATGTTCAGCAAATACTAAAACAATAGCAACAAAGTAAATGTAACACAATTCAGAAAAAAATGAGCTCAGCACAGAAAATTAGATGGAACAAAGAAACCAGGAAAACAATGAAAAAACACATAACAAAATGACAGGAACAAATTCATACTTGTCAATAATTACATTGAATGTTAATGGATTAAATGCATCACTCAAGAAACAGAAAGTTGCACACTGAATAAGAAAACAAAATCCATTAATATGCTGTCTACAAGAGACACACCTTAGAGACAAAGACAAAAATAGACTAAAAATCAAAGGTTGTAAAAAGATATATCAAGCAAATGGCAACCAAAAAAGAGCAGGAGTGGCAATATTAATTTCTGATCAAATTGACTTTAAGACAAATACCACCATAAGAGACAAGGAAAGACAATATAGAATGATAAAAGGATCAATTGATACAAGGATCAAGAAGATATGTTGTTGCTGTTTTGTGCCCTCGAGTGGGACCCAGCTCATAGCGACCCCTCCTTGGGGTTCTGAGGCAATATTACTACGGAAGTAGATTGCCCCATCTTCCTTCCGAAGAGTGGCTGGTGGGTTTGAACTGTCAGCCTTCTGGTTAGCAGTCAAGTGCCTTGACACTATGCTACCAGAGCTCCTCAAGAAGATACAACCATAATAAATATCTATGGACACAATGAAAGAGCCCCAAAAGACATAAATGAGACTTAATAAAAGTTGAAAAGGCTAATAGATGACTCCATAGTCATAGTGGGAGACTTTAATACATCACTTTAAATGAAAGATAGAACAACTGGAAAGAAATTCAACAAAGACACAGAAGAGCTAAACAATACAATCCACCATCTTGACTTTATAGACATCTTCAGAGCACTTCACCCAACAACAGCACAATATACATTCTTTTCCAGAGCACATTGAACATTTTCCATGATAGACTGTATTCTAGGCCATAAAGAAGCCTTAATAAATTTAAAAACATTGAAATACTGCAAAGCATCTTCTCAGATCACAATGCTATCAAATTAGAAATTAACAATAGGAAGATCAACATAAAAAGAGCAAACATTTGGAAACTGAACAACACCCTCTTTGAGAAAGACTGGGTAAAAGAAGAAATAAAAAGTGAAATTAAATAATTCCTTGAATCAAATGAGAATGAAAACACAACATACCAAAATCTTTGGGACACAGCAAAAGCAGTGATCAGAGGCTATTTGATACCAATAAATGCACACATCTAAAAAGAAGAAAGAGCCAAAATCAACACTTTAAACCAACATCTCCAAAAATTAGAAAGAGAAAAGCCTATAGTCACAAGAAGAAAGGAAATAATATTCAAGCAGAAAACAATGAAACAGAAAATAGAAAGTCAATAGAAAAAATCAGCTAGACTAGAAGTTGACTTTTTTAAGAGATTAATAAAATTGACAAACCACTGGCAAATTTAACAAAGGAAAAGAGGGAAAGAATATAAATAACATGAATAAGAAATAAAACGGACGACATCACAACAGAACCAACTGAAATAAAAACGACACTATCAGGATACTCTGAAGAACTGTACACCAACAAATTTGAAAATCTGGAAGAAATGGACAAATTTCTAGAAACACACCACTTACCTAACCTAACACAGACTGATGTGGAAAAGTTGCAAGATCCATTACAAAAGAAGAAATTGAACAGGTCATCAAAAAACTGCCAATTAAAATGTCCTGGCCCAGACAGTTTCAGTGGAGAATTCTATCAAACATTCAGAGAAGAACTGAAACCATTCCTACACAAACTATTCCAAAATGTAGAAAAGGATGGAATCATCCCTAACTCATTTTATGAAGCAAGCATAACCTTGATCACAAACCAGGCAAAGACATCACTCAAAAGGAAAACTGCAGATGAATATCCCTCATGAATATAGACGCAAAAATCTTCAACAAAATCCTAACCAACAGATTCCAACTACACATCAAGAAAATCATTCATTATGACCAAGTGGAGTTCATATCAGGTATGCAGGGATGGTTCAACATTAGAAAAACAATCAATGTCATCCACTACGTAAATAAAACAAAGAAGAAAAAACACATGATCATATCAATCAATGCAAAAAAGACATTTGATAAAATCCAACACCCATTCTTGATCAAAACTCTTAGCAAAATAGGAATAGAAGGGGCATTTCTCAACATAATAAAGGACACATATGCAAAGCCAACAGTCAACATTGTTCTCAATGGAGAGAGGCTGAAACCATTCCTCTTGTGAACAGGAACTAGACAAGGATACCCTCTATCACCACCTCTATTCAATATTGTATTGGAAGTCCTAGCCAGGGCCATAAGGCAAGAAAGAGAAATCAAAGGCATCCATATTGGTAGAAGAAGTCAAACTATCCCTATTTGCTTATGATATGATCCTATACCTAGAAAACCCAAGAGACTCAGTAAAAAATCTAGTACAACTAATTGAGAGAT
>NW_006921785.1:255443-263526 GCF_000298275.1 Orycteropus afer afer
GAGGGAAGGACACAGGGAAGAGGTAACTATGAGGAGGAAGTGAGAGGAGAGCTGTTACATTGTGGTAAATTGTAGTCAATGTCATGAGACAAAGCGTGTATGAACTGCTGTATGGAAAGTGAATTTGCTCTGTAAACTGTCACCCAAATCACAATAAAAAATAACAATTAAAAAAAAAAAGGAAAAAAAGTAAAAAAAAGCCAGGAAAGGAAAAAAAGACCCAAAAGGATGTCAGAAGAGACTCTGAAACTTACTCTTG
Source organism: Orycteropus afer afer (assembly GCF_000298275.1). Lineage (NCBI taxonomy): Eukaryota > Metazoa > Chordata > Mammalia > Tubulidentata > Orycteropodidae > Orycteropus > Orycteropus afer. The sequence goes on from NW_006921785.1 coordinate 255,703, forward strand.
AGTGGAGAGTAGCTAAAGTAAATGAAAGAAATGTTGAAAGAAAAGAGCTGAAAAGAAGATTTCGAAGGGTGGATTGAGAAGACTAAGTATTATAATGAAATGTGAAAAGACCTAGAATTAGAAAACTAAAAGAGAACAACATGTTCAGCATTTCTCAAGCTGAAAGAACTGAAGAAAAAAAAAAATCAAGCCTCAAGTTGCACTGAAGGATTTTATGGGAAAAATAAACAAAAATCCTCACAACTGAACTAATTAGCAACATCATGAAAAATGGAGAAAAGATTCAAGTTTTCAAAGATTTCACTTTGCTTGCATTCACAATCAACACTCATGGAAGCAGCAGTCACAAAATCAAGCATCATATTACACTGGGCAAATCTACTGTAAAAAAACTTGTTTTAAAGTTCTGAAGAGTAAAAATGTCACTTGAAGGCAAAAAGCATTCCTGACCCAAGCCATGGTATTTTCAAGTACTTCATATGCATATGAGATATGGACAATAATAAGAAGTCTGCAGAATTAAGCATTTGAATTGTGGTTTTGGCAAAGAATATTGAATGTTACATGGACTGCTAGAAGAACTAACAAGTCTGTCTTGGAGGAAATACATTTGGAATGGTCCTTAGAAGCAAGAGTAGCCAGAATTTTTCTTTCGTTCTTTGGTCATGTTGTCAGAAGAGACCAGTCCCTAGCTGTTTTGGTTACCTAGTGACACTCGGACAGGAAAATACCACAAGTGGAATGGCTTGAACATGCAGGAGTTTATTTTCTTACAATTTTGGAAGCAAAATGTCTGAGTTCAAAGTGCCAGACTCTAGGGGCTGGGTGAAAGCTCCTCAATCTTGGGCTTCAGCTCTGCCTCCTGCTCCCAGTCCACTGAAACTGGAGGCTTTTTTTCACTCAAGCAACTGTGGCTGCTAAGGCTGACAAACCCAAGGTTGACAAGTATAAAGGCACAGTCCCAGTATTACCAAACAACACAGCAGGCTACTAATTCAAGTCTGGCTAGGTTTCCTGTTGTTGTTGTTGTTGTTGTGTGCCATCGAGTCAGCCCTGACTCATAGCGACCCCTCCTTGGGTTTCCGAGGCAGTATCACTACGGAAGTAGGATTGCCCAACCTTCCTTCCGAGGAGTGACTGGTGGGTTTGAACCGCCAGCCTTCTGGTTAGCAGTCAAGGTTTCCTAGTGGTGAGTTATTTTATTCCTTTTCTCTGACTCCCTCCTTGTTTCATGGTCAGTAGTGCCACTAAAGTATGACCTGTTTTGAATACGTTCCTCTCCCAGCTCTCACAGGGCTTCAGCTCACCTTAAAATCCTCCCAATCTGTCTAAACTGTGTCTTCATTGCAATGTGGATTCCATGAAGTTTCTTTCTCCCCCTTCCTCATCTACCTCTGTGTTTAAAATGGCTACTCCTTAGCCAGTCCCAGCTACTTTTCTCTCCCCAGCCACTGACCTTGCTCTGTCTCCTTTTCCAATCAGCACTCAATCTAATTTTTTATCTTCTTATTATTCACTGCTTTTTCAGAATTCCAGGATCACTATTTGTATCTGTTTAACTTAGCTTTTCAAGTTCTCTGTTGTAGAGGGATTGGGTAGAGTGTGTTAGCAGAATGCCATCTTGTCTCTACCTCTTACGGACTTATGTTTTTATCTGATTTGTTTAATAACTAGAAGCACAGTTACTTGACTATGTGGTAAGTCTGGAGTCCCTGGGTAGTGTAAATGGTTAGCACAATTGGTTGCTAACCAAAAGGTTGCAGATTTGAGTCCAACCAGAAATGCTTCAGGATAAAGGCTTTATAATATATACTACAGGATCATCTATTGAAAACCCCATGGAACATAGCTCTTCTTTGAACTCATGCGGTGGCCATGGCAATTGGTGTGTGGTGCTTTAACAGACGAATAGTAACATCTCATTGTTATTTTAATTTGCAATTCCCTCATCATATATGATGTTGGGTGTCTTTCTGTGCGCTTACTGCCATATATATATATATATATATATATATATGTCTTCTTTGGAGGGGTTTCTGTTCAGATCTTTCACGTGTATTTTTAATTGCGTATTTTTATTTTTCTTACTGCTAAATTTAAAAAGTTCTTTGTATATTGTGGGTGCAAGTCTTTTATCAGATATGCATTTTGCAAATATTGTCTCCAGGTCAGCAACTTGTCTTTTCGTTCTCTTAACAATATCTCTTGCAGAGCAGTTTTTAATTTAAATGAAATCTACCTTATCAATTTTTTTTCTTTCATAGACTGTGCTTTTGGTGTTGTATCTAAAAAGTCATTGGCAAACTCAAAGTTAAACAGATCTTTTCCTATGTCTCTTATTTTTTTTTCTAAAAGTTGTATAGTTTTGCATCTCACATTTATTTTTATGATCCATTTTTACTTAATTTTTGTGAAAGCTGTAAGCTTTGTGTCTGTATTTGGTCAATGGAATATGAATGGGTTTGGTGTATGTTACTTTTAGGTCATCTCCTTAAAGATTCTTTTGCTCGACATTTCTCCCATTTTCACTAGCTATGGAATTGTAGGAAAAAAACTGGGCCTACTCCGAGGCCTTTGTACTTAAGATGGCAGACTTCCCTTTTAGCCCTGGGTATTTAAACTTTGATATGAATCATTCTCAATGCTGGGTTAAGAATAGACTATAAGTTGGAAAGAATGGAAGCAAGGAAGTTAGGAGACTATTCCAGAAATTTAAACAAGAGATTAAGATAGTGGCTTTAACAGTAGTGGATACAGTGAAGTTGCTGTGATCTGAATAGATTTTGAGTTTACAACCAACAAGATTTCTTGGCATATTGTATATGGAGTTTTGTGAAAGAGGCAGAGATGTCAAGGATGTTCCCTGAGATTTTATCCTAAGCAAATTAGAGTTTCCATCAACTGAGATGTAGAAGATGGCAGGTAGATAACTTGAATGGAAAAATCAGGAATTCATGTTTGGCCATGGGAAATTAGAGATGCTTACTAGATATTTAAAATGAGATTTTGAAAAAGAATGTTGACAACATGCATTTCACATTCAGAGAACAACCTGGACTGGGCATGTGAATTAGGAATTGTCAGCAATTATTTTAAATTCAATTTTCCAACTTTTTACTATAGAATTTTTCCAATATGCAGAAAAGTTGTTGCAGACATTAAGAAAATTCACCTTGAAGCACATCAACATGAATTTCCTAAAAAGAATAGGATTCTAGTACAAATCACAATACTATTATCATACTTAAGAAAATTAACATTCCCCAATATTTTCGATATAATATTCAGATTATCCAAATTATCACAGATTTGCATTTCATTACCTTTTCTCTCTCCAAATAAGAATATAGTCAAGGTTCAAGCACTGTAGCTGTTTGTTTTCTAGCTTTTAATCAAGAAGAACCCCTTCATGATTTTCTCCACGACACTGACTTTTTAAGAAAGATCAGAGTAGTTTATAGTAGAATATTTCACATTTGTTTAATTGTTTTTTTTTCATTACATCATTAACTTGTTTTTATATCCCCTGTGCTTTCAGTAAACTAAAAGTTAGGTTTAATGTCATAGTCATATTTGGTTTAAACACATTTGGCAAGAAAATTCCATAAAAGATATTGTGTGTTACATGTTGCATCATAATTAAAAAGCACACAATTTCAGTTTTTAGAGGTGCTATTTTTAAATTTAGTCACTTGTTTGTTGTTGAGTCGGACCCGATAACAACCCCTCCTTGGGTTTCCAAGGCAGTAACACTATGGCAGTACATTGCCCTATCTTCCTTCTGAGGAGTGCCTGGTGGATTTGAACCGCCAGCCTTTTGCTTAGCATTCAAGTGCCACAGCCACTATGCTACCAGAGCTCCCACTTGTTTTAGAGGTTATAAACAGATATCTCCATTATGAAAGTATGCACGCACGCACACACACATTTAAATGTTAGTTTCTTGGTGTGCGTTGGTGTGTTGTACTGTCGAAAAGTAGGAGTATTTTCTTTGTGTGTGTGTTAATATCTTTTCTTCACCCACCTTTTTTGTAATGATTATAGCAGTTGAATCAATTATTTCACTGTGGATTGCAAAATTGTGATTTTGAAAATTGTAATACTATATGCAATATATATTTTCTAGCATTCTTCTGTACTGAGTTTTTTCCTCATCAAATAAAAATGAGCTCAATTCTTCATATAAAAGATAATATTAATGTCTTTATTTTAAATGCAAATTTGCAGAGTAAAGCCTTCATTAAAAAGTAAAGTCCACAGTTGGAAAATTGTTCCCTTCTTCCCTCTCTTTTCAATTATTTCTACTTATTCTTAAGTTTTTATTTATTCAATAATTATAATCAATTAGTTATTAATTTATTTTTATATTCAAAATTTCCACAATTTACCCTAAAGAAATTTACTGAAGCTGGCCTTTGTGTCTGTTGAATACACTCCAATTTGTCTTGAACACCCACTTGCTTTCTGGGAAAATAAGTCTTAGCATCACCTTATACATTCCCCTGCCAGATGTGGATTTGTCTATTTATTCTTGAACAAACAAAAGTGGTTTCTGGTTCTTTAACATAGAGAGAGGTATTTAATAAAAACAAATAGTAATAAAAATGTAATATTTAATGAACAGGAATTTTCTAAGTATAGTCATTTACTGATGTCTCTATTTCTAGAGAAGGGCCCTGGTGGCTCAGTGATTTAGTGCTTGGCTGCTAATCAGGAGGTCAGTGGTTTGAACTCACCAACAGATCCATAGGAGAAAGATGTGACAATCTGCTTTTGTAAAGATTACAGCCTTAGAAACCTTGTGGGAAGTTTTACTCTGTTCTATAGGATCACTATGAGTTGGAATCAACTTGAAGGCAGTGGATTTGGTTTGTTTTTTAGTTGTTTTTAGGTCCTTTTACTATATAAAACTAAAAATTCATTTTAAAAAATAACATTTCAAATTGATGCTTTTGATTCCAATATTTAATTTCATATGATTTCTCTTAACTGACAGAAAGCTTCTGTTGAGTTTTCATAATACTTCAAACAACCTACAGTCTACTTAGAAAATAGTACCTACCACCAAGTGACCTATATACCAACATAGAGCTATATTAGCTCTCCCAGGCCAAATTTGCTGTTACACTCTTATGTTGGAAGAGGTATGAATTTTTGAGAGAAGAATGAGATAGAAACAGAGAGTAAAATATGAGCAACAATTCTGTTTCTTTGTCTTTCTTTCTTGATTTTTTAATGTACTGTAATTTCCAAAACTTATATAAATAGGTGTATGATTTTTTCAAATAGATAATGTTCTTTTGTAATGTGTCAAGATTTTGTACATGTTAATTACAACCTGACTTGCTTCCTTTTCACTTGCAGCAAATATTACTCTCTCTAAGGCCAAAAGACACCTTCAAATCTCTTTACATAATGTTGTTGTTAGGTGTCGTCAAGTTGGCTCCAACTCATAGTGACCCTATGTACAACAGAACAAAACACTGCCGATAACGTGCCATCCTCATAATCCTTGCTATACCTAAGCCCATCATTGCAGCCACTGTGTCAATCCATCTCATTGAAGGTCTTCCCCTTTTTCACTGATAATACGATATTCTTCTCCAGGGAATGGTCCCTTTTGACAACACGACCAACGTAGGTGAGACAGAAAGTCTGGACATTCTCACTTCTAAGGAGCATTCCAACTGCATTTCTTCCAGGACAGATTTGTTAGCTCTTCTGGCAGTCCAAGGAACTTTGAGTATTCTTCAACAAGACCACAACTCAAAAGCATCAACTCCTCTTAAGTCTTTCCTTATTCATTGTGCAGCTTTCACGTGCATATGAGGCAGTTGAAAATACCATGGCTAGGGTTAAACTCTGGTGGTGTAGTACTTAAGGCATTTGACTGCTAACCAGAAGACTGTCGGTTCAAACCCACCGGCCACTCCTTGGAAGGGAGGTTGAGCAATCTACTTCCATAGTGATACCACCTCAGAAACCCAAGAAGAGATCTCTATGAGTCGGATCTGACTCCACGACAGTGCGACAGTGCATTTGGTTTGATTTTGGTTTAGGGTTAAGTGCACCTTAGTTTTCAAATGACATCTTTGTTTTCAATGCCTTAAAGAGGTATTTTGCAGCAGATTTGCAGTAGACCTTGTTAAATCCTGATCTTACTTGACACCTTCTAATAACAGTTATATTGTTCTGCTTTTTTGGCTTCTCTAACATAACTCTTCTTTCCTGGGCTTCTGTCTACTCCTTCTCTGCTCTTTCCTAATTTCCTGAATAAGCCCATATTTTTTTTGCCATCCCTTTAAAACCACAATGCTCCAAAGTTCAGCCATTGAGACTACTCCCTTCTCAATATGAGTCTACCTCACTTTATCAATAAAGTTTCATTTATTTCTATTTAAAAACCCACTGCCTTCGAGTCAGGTCCAACTCATAGCATCCTCTCCTTGGGTTTCCGGAATTGTTTGTATTTACATGACCAAATATAAGACAATCTATTACTTAAAAAAAAAAAAAAAAACTCATTGCAGTCAGATCCAACCCATAGCGACCCCTCTTTGGGTTTCTGAGATGGTATCTCTATGGAAATAGATTTCCCAATCTTCCTTCTGAAGAGTGACTGGTAGGCTTGAACTGCCAGCCTTCTGGTTAGTAGTCAAATGCCTCAGGCACTACACCACCAGAGCCCCTAATCTATTACTTATTTACTTAATATAAATAAATAACAGAAGTAGAACTTGCTAGGCATTTCAAAAATTATCTTCTGGTCTGTGGACTAGTTCATGTTCTGTAGAAGTTCACTGATCGTTATAACAGAGGTACGAACCCTAGTAACACAGTGCTTAAGTACTCAGCTGCTAATAGAAAGGTCAGCAGTTAGAACACACCGATTGCTCTGTGGGAGAATGATGTGGTGATCTGCTTCTGTAGTGATTGACAGCCTTGGAAACCCTGCAGGGCCCTGTGGGGCAGACTGAAATTCTATGACAATGTGTTTGTCTTTTGTTTTCAAGTTAAAGGCAAACGAGAATACCTAAGATGTTTAATAAGGAAGAAAATGAATTTTTATTGCACTTAAATAGGGCAAAGCTTTATAATTTCAATTAAGACTTAGACACTTTAAATGGGGCTTTATTTAAATGCTGGATTTATTTTATAAACAAAAGATATTTTAATTATAATTTGATTTTCCAAATGAAAATAAAACTTGAAAGCTGATTTTAATTTATCGTTTAAGAACAACTGCCCTTTAAATGCATTTGGAATAAGTGCAGAGAGGAGACAGACCTGGCACTTAGAATGAATCCCCATGCACTACATGAATAATGATAATTGTGGCTCTACATTTTCACAGATGAGATAAAATTAATCGACACATGGGCTGCCATGGAAATGACTTTCAAATTCACCTCTCATTTATCCAAGGTTATAACTATGATTTGATTGCAACCATGATTTCTGGTTTCATCTCTAATAGTAATTCATTTCTTCTTTATGATTCACATTCAAAAATTATGTAGTTATACAATATTATATCACCAAAAATTTTGTACTTGGGGGACATTTACAATTTACCTAATCAAATGATTAGCAGAATCTGCTAGGCTAAAAGAATACTTAAACCTGTAGATCATTTTGAAAAATATATTTAGAAATATTTTTGGTGGTGGTGGTTCAAAAGCTTGGAGTTATAAGGGATGTGTTAAAATTTTTATTAATATTTCTCGTAGTAAGTTAACAGATTTATTTCATTGATTTATGCTAGTGTCCATTTTGTTCTCTTGCCATATATGTGATAGAGAAATAATTAAAATCAGTACAAAA
>NW_006921785.1:263881-265172 GCF_000298275.1 Orycteropus afer afer
GTTTACAACATTTCTAAATGCTGTGAAGTTTTGTAAATTTTGGGACTGTTATGGAAGGAAGTGCATATATCAGTGTCTTTCAATAGAAAAATAATGCTAGTTAAATATGCAATTTTAAATTTTCTAGTAGTCGTATTTAAAGATAAGTAAGAAGAAATTGTTTATTTAACTGAATCTATCCAAAATATCATTTCAATGTATGATCAATATAGAATTATTAAGGATAAATTTTGATTACTTTTTTATACTACGTTTTTAAAATCTACCATGTATTTTATACTTTCCAACCATTTCAATTAGGACTAGTCACATTTCAAGTGCTCAAAAGCCATGTGTTACTAGTGGCTACTGTATTGGTCAACACAGCTCTATATTTTTGAATTGTGTAAGTTATGGAGTTATGTGTCCTTGTTAATATTATCCATTAGAAAATAGCTTTTTACCTACCTTACCCTTATCTCTTCTACGAGTTTGTGTTAGATACCCCTATTAGTATCTTAGTGCTGTTGTAACAAATTACCACAAATTTAGTGGCTGAAAACAGCACAAATTAATTATCTTACAATTCTGGAGATAAGAAGCCTAACATGCATTAGAAGGACTGTATTCTTTCAGGAGACTTAAGAGAAGAATCAGTGCCTTGCCTTTTCTAGCTTCTAGAGGCCATCCACATTCTTCAGCTGGGGAATGCATCACTCTTACCTCTGTTTCCACAGTCATATCTCCTTTTGTTACTCTTTCTTGTAAGAATGCTGGTGATTGCATTGGACCCACTCAGATAATCCAGAATCCAGTCATGCTCCACATGACATCTGTTTGGGCAAAATACAACTGCATAATATTTCTGTGGTCCTAATCTCCTTATAAAAATCAAACCAAACCTAATTGCCATTGAGTAGACTCTGACTGATAGTGACCCTATGAAACAGAGTAGAACTGTCCCATAGGGTTTTTAAGATTATAAATTTTTATGGAAGCAGATGGCATCATCTTCCTCCTGTGAAGCAGCTGGTGGGTGTGAAGCATTGACCTTTTGGTTAGCAGGTGAATGCCTTAATCAATGTGTCACCAGAGCTCCTTAATCCCCATGTTGTTGTTGTTGTTGTGAGGTTCCGTTAAGTTATTTCCGACTCATAGCTATCCTATGTACACAGAACGAAACACCGCCTGGTCCTGCACCAGCTCCATGATCCTTGCTATACTTGAGCCCATTGTCACAGCCACTGTGTCAATCCATTTCATTGAGGGCCTTCCCCACTTTTGTCGACCCTCTACCTTACCAAGTATGACA
>NW_006921785.1:268807-269997 GCF_000298275.1 Orycteropus afer afer
TCTTTATATTGAGATGTAATCCATACTGCAGACTATAATCTTCAATCTTTATCAGTAATGCTTCAAGTCATCCTCACTTTCAGCAAGCAAAGTAATGTCGTCTGCATATTGAAGGTTGTTAATAAGCCTTCCTTCAATCCTGATGCCACGTTCTTCTTCATATAATCCAGCTTCTTGGTTATTTGCTCAGCATTCAAATTGGATAAGTATGGTGAAAGGACACAACCAGGATGCACTCTCTTCTTGAATTTAAACCATGCAGTGTTCCCTTGTTCTGCTCAGACAACAGCCTCCCGGTCTATGTACAGGTTCCTCATAAGTACAATTAAGTGTTCTGGAATTCCCATTTTTCTCAATGTTATCCACAATTTGTTATGATCCACACAATCAAATGCTTTTGCATAGTCAATAAAACACCATAAAACATCTTTCTGGTATTCTTTGCTTTCAGCCAAAATCCATCTGACATCAGCTATGATATTCCTCAGTCCATGTCCTCATCTGAATCCAGCCTTCATTTCTGGAGGTTCCCTGTCAATATACTGCTACAGCATTTTTTTTAAATATCTTCAGTAAGATTTTTCTTACCTGTGATATTAATGGTATTGTTTGATAATTCTCACATTCTGTGGGATCACCTTTCTTTGGAATGGGCACAAATATAGATCTCTTCCAGTCAGTTGTTCAGGTTGCTGTCTTCCTAATCTCTTGCCATAATGAAGTGAGTGCCTCCAGCGGGGCATCCATTTGTTGAAACATCTCAATAGGTATCCCTCAATTCCTAGAACCTTGTTTTCTGCCACTTCCTTCAGTGCAGCTTCATGTTCTTCCTTCATTACCATTGGTTCTTGAGTATGTGCCACCTCCTGAAATGGATGAACATCGACTAATTCTTTTCAGTACATTAACTCTGTGTATTCCTTCCATCTTCTTCTGATGTTTCCTACATCATTCATTATTTTGCTCATAGAATCTTTCAATATTGCAACTGAAGGCTTATTTTTTTTTTCTTCAATTCTTTCAGCTTGAGAAATGCTGAGCATGTTCTTCCCTTTTGGCTTTCCAACTCCAGGTCTTTGCACATTTCATTATATATATATATATAATATATAATAATTGACTTTGTCTTCTTAAGCTGCTTTTTGAAATCTTCTGTTCAGCTCTTTTATCTTGTCATTTCTTCCATTTGC
>NW_006921785.1:270387-274126 GCF_000298275.1 Orycteropus afer afer
TGCCTCAATCTTCTCCACATATACTGGAAGCAAGCCACACTCTGAAGGCAACTAATTAGTTCCTCACAGTAGATTCCACCATGGAGTTGATTCCTGTCTCTTCATGGGGAATAACTGTATCCAGCTGCTGAGCACTCAAAACCATGGCCCAGTCAAGTTGGCATACAGCCTTAACTACCACAATGGTATACAAAACACTGTTCTACATCTTACTTCTGTGAGTAGTGACTAGGGTCTTAAAAGCTTGCGAGTGGCCATCTAAGGGGCAACTATTGGTCTCTTCTTACCTGGAGCAAAGTGTAAAGGAAACCAAAGATGCATGGAAGCAGTAAAAAGGACTAATAGACCATGAGAACCTCAGCCTATATGACCCTGAGATCAGAAGAACTAGATGGTGCCCAGCTAGTTACCAATCCCAATCACTTGGAAATGGATCAAAATTGGAGATCCTAAATAAAATAGGGGGAAAATATGGAACAAAACTCAAAATCATAAAAAAGACCAAACTTACTGATCTGACTGAGATTGGCAAAATCCTGGAGGTTATGGCCCTGAGTCACCTTTGGACTTGGACTTGAACTCATTCCTGTAGCTTAACTCTCAGCCTAATAATAGACAAGACTCTAAGTTGAACACCTACACCAGGTAGATCCATTCCTTAGAACAATCAACTATGGGAAATAAGAAAAGCAGTACTTGCACAGGGGAAAAGTAGGAAGGCAGGAATGTATAGGCAAGTAGGACACCTAGAAGAAGTGGGAGGAGAGCTGTTACACTGTTGGGAATATAAACAACTCACATACACACACAAAAAAAAAAAATGTATGAACTGTTGAATGTAAAACAATTCTGCTTTGTAAAATTTCACCCAAATCACAATAAAAAGTTTTTTTAAAAATTACTTTAAAAGTGTAAATTACACACACACACACTTCAAAGTTCCTTTATCTGCTTAATTTTTAATCTAAACCATTTGTTATCATTTAATATACAAATATTTTGAACATTTCTTGTGTGACTTTTTATCTACTCTCAGTGAAAAACAGTGAGGTCCAAAATCGATGTCTAGATTTTTTGCTATTTGTTGTATGTCATCTACCTAGAACAATGCCTGGTATATACTATGTGTTCAATAAACACTTGCTGAATTAATGAATAACTGAATTATTTCTTGTGAAAAAAGAGGAATAAAGGTAAAGAAAAAAGAGAAAGAAGATTAAAGAATAAAAGAGACAAGGAAGGAGAAATGAGAATGAAAGCCAGAACTATAACCTCATTTTTAAATTTAAATAAATATGCAGCTAAATTACTTCCTGATGTCCTTCTAAAATTTAACTGATGTGTCAGACTGAAATTTAAATGATTTCTGAGTATTATATTTTGCTTCTCCAGATCTCTAGAGAATGTCTAAAATAAAAAATGAGCACGATTGTTACAAAGGAGGTTGAATACTATTTACCACATTTGTGAGTTAATAAATGTATCTAGTGCAAATAAACAGTGAAAAGTCTTAAACAACCACAGTATGCAATATGAGTACAAACATCAGAACTATTGTTCAGATGGGGAAACAGGAGCTGCAGAAATGCAAGCCTGTGTGATCAGCCTTTAGTGTGTCCCTAGGCTCCTCTGTATGCACTAAGTCTTAGAAACTGGCATGCAATCCCTTTCCATTGTACCACAGTTAAAACAGCATCTCTAGTCTCATCCTTACTTTCCAACTCATGGAAGCTACTAGCCTGGGAGTGGTAGCTGCTTGTTGAGTAGTTCTACAGATCAAACACAAAATGCATAACACTGGTAGTGATACAGAATCTCTCTGGAATAAATCTCAAAATTCCCAACTCACTGTCGTTGAGTCGAATCTGACTCATAGCAATCCCTCCTTGGGTTTCCGAGGCAGTATCACTACGGAAGTAGATTGCCCCATCTTCCTTCTGAGGAGTGGCTAGTGGGTTTCAACTGCCAGCCTTCTGGTTAGCAGTCAAATGTTTTAGGCACTATGGAATCAGAGCTCCCTGGAATAAACCTAAAGGAAGGAATATAAACCTTTTCCATGGATACTGTTTTATGTTATTTTTCTTTGTGTTGCTGTTGTTGTGTGTCCATTGACTCATTGTTTTCTCTAGAACATTGAAGGCAATGTGATTTTCATAGTATAGATGGAAATGAATGAGTATAGTGCACATCTTTTTCTAGAAATGAAGAAGGAAAAAACATAATGTTCTACAAACAATGTAGACAGATGGTATAAACATAGAAAACATCCTTTTATATGCATAGCTGAGTCTGTACAATAGAAAGGGAAATCCCAGATGACAGGAAACACAAGAGTAACTAAACACCAAAGCAAGAACTGATGGGCTGAAGCTGTACTGCCCAGAAGGACCCTGCGGGTTTATAGCACCAGGGTTTGAGCTCAGATGTCTATGTGTGCAAAGTAGTGGAGGCCTGAATTACCACACAAAATGAAGAATTAGAAATGAGATCCTCACATAAATTCTGGATTCCTCTTTGGCCAATCACTTTCTAGAAGTGTGGTCTAGGAAAAGTTGCCTATCTCTTCCTGGGCTTGCAGTGAAGAAAAAAATACCTTAAGATTTTGTAATCACAGACTTGTACTTCATGCACACATGCACATACAACTTACTGCCATTGAGTCTATTGCGACTGATAGTGATCTCATTGGGTTTCTGAGGGGGTAAATCTTTACGGAATTAGATTGCCCGTCTTCCTCCTGTGGAGCAGCTGGTCGATTTGAACCTCCAGGGTTCTGGTTAGCAGTCAAATGCCTTAGGCACTACACCACCAGAGCTCCTATATACACACACACAGGAATGATCTCCATTACCAGCCTCTCTTTTGTTTCTTGCATTCCTTTCCATTGGACTGTATTTGGTTTTCTCAAATATGTCCTGTTTCTTCCTTACCATGTGCTTTATTTCTGCCTGAAGTACTCTAATGTTTGTTTATTCATATATGAATGAATATATGAATGATATACACACATAGAAATTATAAATTCAGGCTAATGGTTACTTTGAAAACATAAAGGGAAAGACAAGTAGGTGAGAAATTTAGTTGACTCCACTTTTTAAACATTTTTTAAAAAAACAAACATTCAAGTATTTCAGGCAGAAGTAAAGCACATGCAAAGATCCTGTGGTAAGGAAGAAGCGGGATATATTTTAGGAAATCCAATACAGTCCAATGAAAGGGATGCAAGAAAGCAAAAGAGAGACTGGTAATGAGGTACTATGAGTAGACCAAGTATGAGACCATGCATATAAATAGTTACAAATCAGCAGATTTGCACACAATGTGCAGTATTTGGGAATTGATAGATTTCTCCATGGTTAATTACTTACTAAAGGGAATCTCTGGGTAGTGCAAATGATCAATGTGTTTTGCTGCTATCTGAAAGTCTGGAGGTTTGAGTCCACCCAGAAGTACCTTGAATGAAAGGCCTGGTGATCTACTTCCAAAAATATCAACCATTAAAAACCCAATAGAGCAAAATCTATTCTGACACACTTAGGGTCGTCATGATTCAGAACCATCACAACTGGCAAGTTTTAAAGTTTTTTGATGATTGGTAGCATTTCCTAAATTTTAAAAACCATTTTATTAATACTTAACATATATCTATGGAAAGGATTGGGAGCTCTAGTAGCATAGTGGCTAAGGCACTTGACTGCTAACCAGAAGGCTGGCGGTTCAAACCCACCAGCCACTCCTC
>NW_006921785.1:274226-301766 GCF_000298275.1 Orycteropus afer afer
AACAACAACAATGGAAAGGATTATATTCATACTATTGTCATTATTTGAAGTCAGACACTAGGCCTTTGAGGACTAGGTCTTTAATGTTGCCTTGAGCAGATTGGGTACCATTGTTAGTAGAATGCCTCTCCAAAAATGTCCTATTCCTAATCCCCTAAACCTGTAAGAATGTGTTACTTTACAGGACAAAGGGGATTGAGATAGTGAAGATTACAGTCACGTGTCAATTAAAATCCATGGTACTTTTTGTGAAATAAGATGTTATGTGATTTGGATATTGTGCAAACATCATATTATATATAGGCAGTTCCTGGATTACAGACTAATTCCATTCCTGAATCAGTTTTTAAGTCAGATTTTTATGTGAGTCAAAACAGTTAGGCATGGCTCATACCTAATACTGGTTAATCAAGTATTTGTCTAAGTATATAGTATACAGTGCACTTTTCTATGCATAAAAATTGTTAAAGAAGTACTTCCAGACACACTAAAACATTCTTAACATAATAATACAATAATAATAATAATGTTTTGATGTACATCACAAAGTAGTGCAAATTTGTTATTATGAACTGTAATAAGCAGCCTCAATAAGCAGCATCAGGATAAATGAAGAAAAGATTGAAGTTGTCAAACATTTCATATTACTTGGTTCCACAATCAACACCTATGGAAGGAACAGTCAAGAAATCAGATGACATGTTGCACTGGACAAATCTGCTGCAAAAAATCTCTATAAAGTGCTAAAGAGTAAAAATCTCTTGGAAGACTAAGGTATGCCTAATCCAACCCATGGTAACTTCCATTACCACATATGCATGTAAGACCTGGACAATGAATAAAGAAGACCAAAGAAGAGTTGATATTTTTGAATTGTGGTGTTGTTGAAGGATACTGAAAGTACCATGGACTGCCGGAAGAACTAGCAAATCTGCCCTGGCAGAAGTGCAGACAGAATACTCTTTGGAAGCAAGAATGACGAGACTTTGTCTCACCGACTGTGGGCATGTTATCAGAAGGGACCATTTCCTCGAGAAAGATATTATGCTTGGTAAAGTGGAGGGTCAGCAAAAATGGGGAAGACCCTCAACAAGATAGATTAACACAATGGCTGCAACAATGGGCTCAGGTATAGCAAGCATTGTGAGGCTGGCACAGGACCAAGCAATGTTTTGTTCTGTTGTACATAGGGTTGATACGAGTTAGAGCCAAATCAATGACACCTAACAACAACAACAATATATGCCTCAAATTTTTAATAAATTTGCTTTCTGGGGGCTTTCCTACCTCTTGGGAGGGGTGTGGCCTGGGACCCTGGCCCTGCCTGGATCCCTGCCTCTGCTTACTCACTCTGTCCTGCCCACCCTCCCATATAATGACCAGGAAGCTGTTGTTAGAACAGAACAAGGGGACACTGCATGATTTAAAATCAAGAAGGGAATGTGTCAGGGTTGTATCCTTTCCCCATACTTACTCAATCTGTATGCCGAGTAAATAATCTGAGAAGCTGGACTATATGAAGAAGAATGTGACATCAAGATTGGTGGAAGAATCATTAATAACCTGCTATACACTGATGACACAACTTTGCTTGCTGAAAATGAGGAAGACTTGAGGCACTTCCTGATGAAGATTGAGGAATACATCTGTAGTATGGATTACATCTCAATAAAAAGAAAACAAAAATCTTCACAACTGGACCTATAAGCCACACTATGATAAATGGAGAAAAGATTGAAGTTGTCAAAGACTTCACATTGCTTGGTTCTAGAATCAAAGCCAATGAAAGCAGCATTCAGGACATTAGATGATGTACAGCACTGGGCAAGTTGGCTGCAAGGGACCTCTTTCAAGTGCTGAGGAGCAAGGATGTCTCCTTGAGGACTAAGATGTGCCTGACACAAGCCATGATATTTTCAATTGCCTTGTATGCATGTGCGAGCTGGACAATGAATAAGAAGGTCAAAGAAGAGTTGATGCTTATGAGTTGTGATACTGGTGAAAAATGCTGAAAGTACCATGTACTGCTAAAAGAACTAACAGATCTGTCCTGGAGGAAGTGCAGTTGGAATGCTCCTTGGAAGTGAGAATGGCTAGACTTTGTCTCACCTACTTTGGTCATGTTGTCAGAAAGGACCGTTCCCTGGAGAAGGATGTTATGCTTCATAAGGTGGAAGGTAGATGGAAAAAAACAGAAGACATTGTCAAAGACTTGGTAACAAAAAACTTTCCCAAGATCATGAAAGATGAAAAAAATATCCATCCAAGAAGCTCAATGAATTCCATATCCCCTTGAAGATAGACAACAACTTAAGAGTAAGACACATGACAACATCATCTAGAAACTAATACAGGAAGAGAATTCTCAAAATTAAAATAAGCTTACAAAATGGAAAATAGAGAACCAGAGGAGTCAATCTGTAAGCAAAACCACCTACAAAGCAAATGGAATAAATAGTGTAGTTACAAAACTTTCAAATGGAGAGGAAGACAAGATGATACCAATATAAAACAGACTGTTCAAAATTTAGGGAAAAAAGAATTTATTATAGGGTCACTACAAAGAAAATTAATAAGCCTTCTAAGCAAAATAAGAAAAAAGAAAATCACAAGATCTTAGTAAACAATAAATAAAAAAGATTGAAGAAAAGGGAAAGAAAACTTGATAACAAAATGAACTCAACACAGAAAAATATTCAGAACAAAGAAACATTAACACAAAAACAAAAAAAAACACAAAAGAATAATGAAAATAACTTCATACCTGCCATTAATCATAATGAATGTGAATGGATTAAATGCACCAATCAAAAGACAGACTGGCAGATTGCATAAGAAAAAAAGAACCATCATTATGCTGCCTACAAAAGACCTCCTTTAAACAAAAATATATAAAAATATATATATAAATTAAAGGTTGTAAGAAAATCTATCAAGCTAATGGCAACCAAAAAAAAGCTGGAATGGCAATATTAATTTCTGATAAAATAGCTTTAAGGTAAAAAGCACCATAAAGGACAAGGAAGAACGTTATATGATGATAAAAAGGTCAATTGACCAAGAGACCATAACTGTAATAAATATGTATTCATCCAATGAATAAGCTCCAAAATGCATAAACCAAACATTAACTGAATCAAAAGGAGAAATAGACAATTGCACACTAGTAGTAGGAGATTTTAACACACCACTTTTGATGATGGACAGAACAACTAGAAAAAAATCAATAAAGACATGGAAAATCTCAGCAACCCAATCAACCAATTTGACCTTGTAAACATATATGGAACACTTCACCCAACAAAAACACTATATACATTCTTTTGTAGCACACATGGCTCATTCTCCAGCATAAACCATAACTTAGAATGTAAAAGAAGCCTCAATAAATTTAAAAATATCAAAATACTACAAAACATCTTCTCAAATAACAATGCTATAAAGGTAGAAATCAATAATTGGAAAAACAGATTAAAAAATCAAATATATGAAAACTGAATAACACATTGCTCAAGAACTACTGGGTAACAGAAGAGATAAAATGTGAAATAAAATATTCCTATAAACAAGTGAGAATGAAAACACAACATACAAAAACCTTCGGGAAACAAAGAAAGCATGACTCAGAGGTCAATTTATAGTAAGTGCACACATCAAACAGAAGAAAGAAGCAAAATCAACATCTTAAGCCTACCCCTCCAACAATTAGAAAAAGAGCAACAAAAGAAGCTTGGTTTCCAGAAGAAAGGAAATAATAAAGATCAGAGCAGAAATAAAGAAAACAGAAAAAAAAAAATAGCAAAAATCAACAAGACTAGAAGCTGGTTCTTGGAAAAGATTAACAAAATTGACAAACCACTGGCAAATTTAACTAAGGAAAAGAAAGAGAAGATGAAAATAACATGAATAATAAATGAAATGGATGACATCACAGCAGAACCAACTGAAATAAAAGGAATAATAACAGAATGCTGTGAGAAACTTTAGTATATTGAAAACCTACAACAAAAAAAATGGAAAAGTTTCTAGAAAAACAAGACCTACCTAAACTAACACAGACTGAGATAGAAGACTTGAACAGACCCATAACAAAATAAGAAATTAAGCAGGTCATACAAAAATTCCCCACCTAAAAAAAAAAATCCTGACCTAGATGACTCCAGTGGAGAATTCTATCAAACATTCAGAGAAAACCTGACACCTATCCTACTCAAACTATTCCAGAACATAAAAAACAATGGAATACTCCCAAATTCATTCTATGAAGCAAGCATAACCCTGATAGCAAAACCAGATAAATACACCACTAAAAAGGAAAGCTACAGACCAATATCCCTCATGAATGTTGTTGTTGTTGTTGTTGTTATGTGCCATCAAGTTGGACCCGACTCATAGCGAGCCCTCCTTGGGTTTCCGAGGCAGTATCACTATGAAAGTAGATTGCCCAACCTTCCTTCCAAGGAGTGGCTGGTGGGTTTGAACCACCAGCCTTCTGGTTAGGAGTCAAGTGCCTTAGGCAGTACGCTACTAGAGCTCCCATCCCTAATGAATATAGATGCAAAATCTTCAACAAAATCCTGTTGTTGTTGTTGTTGTTATGTACCATTGAGTCAAACCTGACTCATAGTGACTCCTCCTTGGGTTTCCAAGGTGGTATCACTACGGAAGTAGATTGCTCAACCTTCCTTCTGAAGAGTGGCTGGTGGGTTTGAACCATTAGCCTTCTGGTTAGCAGTCAAGTGCCTTAGCCCAATAGAATCCAACATTATATCAAAATACAGTACACCATAACCAAGTGGGATTCATACAAGTCATGCAAGGATGGTTCAACATCTGAAAAAGCAGTCAATATAATCCATCACACAAATAAAGAAAAAAAATTTATGATTGTATAAATCAGTGCAGAAAATTCAACATCCTGATAAAAATTGTTCCAAAAGAGGAATTAAAGGGGAATTTTTCAACATAATGAAAAGCATATATGCAAAACCAACAGCCAATGTTATTCCCAATGGAGAGCAACTCAGAGCATTCCCCTTAAGAATGGGAGCCAGGCAAGAATGCCCTCTATCACCACTTCTATTCAACAGTGCATTAGAAACCCTAGCCAGAGCAATAAGACAAGAAAGAGGAATAAAAAGCATCTAAATAGACAAAAAAGAAGTAAAACTATCTCTATTTTCAGATACATGATCATATACACAGAAAACCCAAGAGACTCAACAAGAAGACTCATGAAACTGTATCATGTGGCAGAATACCGGTTTAGCATACAAAAATCAGTTGGATTCCTCTATGTTAAAAAAAAGATTTCAGAAAAGGAAATAATAAAAACAATACCATTTATAATAGCTACCAAAAAGATAGAATACTTAGGAAAAAATCTTACCAAGGACAAAACGACTTATACACAGGAAACTACAAAATATTACTATAAGAAACTATAAGAGACCTACATAAATAGAAAAACATGCTAGTAGATAGGAAGACTGAACACTGAAAATGTCAATACTACACAAACCAATCTATAGATTCAATGTAATCCCAATCCAGATTCCATCAATATTCTTTAAGGACATAGAAAAATCAATCAGTAACTTTATATGCAAAGGAGAGAGCTTGGATAAGCAAAGCACTGCTGAAGAAAAACAAATTAGCAGGTCTCACATTCCCCAATCTCAAAACCTACTATACAGACATGGTAGTAAAAACAGCCTGGTATTAGTACAACAATAGAAACATAGATCAGTGGGACAGAGTTGAGAATCCAGAAACAGATCCGTCCACCTATGGATAGCTGATCATTGACAAAGGGCAAAATCCATTAAATGATGGACAGATGGCCTCTTTAAGTAATGATGCTGGCAAAATTTGATACCCATTTGAAGAAAAATGATATAAGATCCATACATCACACCATTCACAAAAACAAACTCAAAATGGATCAAAGACCTAAATGTAAAATCCAAAGCTATAAAATTCATCAAAGATAAAATAGGGGCAAATCCATCTGTTCTAGTTACCTAGCACCACTCTGACAAGAATATATCACAAATGGGATGGCTTGAACAAACAGGAGTTTACTCTTACAATTTGGAGGCTTTATATCTAAGTTCAAAGTACCAGGCTCTAGGGGCTGGGTGAAAGCCATTCAACCTTGGGGTTCAGCTCTGTCTTCTGCTCCCAGCCCACTGGAGCTAGAGGCTTTTCTTCCCTCAGACAGCTGCTGCCTGCTGAGGCTGACAAACCCAAGGTTGACAAGTGTAAAGGCACAGTCCCGATATTACCAAACCATACAGCAGACCATCAATTCACGTCTATTGAAATTCCCAAGGTCGGCAGAGCATGGCAGGCTGCTGAACAAGGACATGGCTATATGCAGGGTTCAAGTGTACCATAAGCTAGAGACATTCCCAAACCTGCTTCTTATATGTGGGAAGCAGACCACATACTCAAAGCAGCTACTCAGCTGCTTGTGGTAGATCCCACCATAGAATTGATTGCCAGTCTTATCATGGAGAATAACTACCACAAGCTGCCCGGCCACTCAACCAGGCCCAGATAAGTTGATACACAAACTTAACACCACACCATCAAAAATAAAATAAGGGCAAATTTATAAATTTATGGTATAAGTAGACTATCAACATAACCAAAATGCACAAACCACAGAAGAGAAACTTGATGCCTGAGACCTCCTGAAAATTAAATTCTCCACATCAAAATATTTCTCCAGAAAGGCAATAAAAGAACCTACAAATTGGGGAAAAAAATATTTTGCAATGACACGTCCAACAGGGAATTTATCTCTACAATTTATAGAAAACTTTGCCAACTCAGTATCAAAAAGACAAAGAATCCAATTCAAAGCTAGGCAAAGGACACAAACCTTGCCAAAAGAAGGTATTCAGGCAGCCAACAAACACACAAAGAAATGTTCGTGATCAGTAGCTATTATTGTTTTTAGATGTCATTGAGTTAACTCTGACTCATAATGATAATAAATATGACAGAACAAAACACTGTCCATTCCTACATCATACTCAGAATCCTTTCTATGCTTGAGCCCATCTTTGTAGCCACTGTGTCAATACATGTCATTGAGGGTCTTCCCCTCTTTTGCTGACCCTCTTTACTTACCAACCATGATATCCTCCTCCAGGGACTAATCCCTTCTGGCAATATGACCAAAGTAGATAAAAAGTCTGGTCATTCTCATTTCTAAGGAGCATCCTCACTGCACATCTTCCAGGATGGATTTGTTCATTCTTCTGGCAGTCAATGGTGTTTTCCGTATTCTTCACCAACATCACAATTCTGAAGAATCAACTCTTCAGTCAACTTTTTACATTGTCCAGCTTTCAGATGCATATGAAGTGATTGAAAATACCATGGCTTGGGTTAGGCATACCTTAATCTTCAAAGTCATATTTTTGCCCTTTAATACTTTAATGAAATCCCTTGCAGCAGATTTGCCCAGTGTAAAAGGACACCTGATTTCTTGACTGCTGCCTTCATGAGTGTTGATTCCATGAATGTGGATTGTGGATCCAAGTGGAATTTTATCTTTGACAACTTCAGTCTTTTCTCCATGTATCTTGATGTTGCTTATTGGTCCAGTTGTGAGGATCTTTGTTTTCTTTATGTTGAGATACAATCCATACTGAAGGCAGTAGCTATCCTCAGTAAGTGCTTGTAGTCATGTTCACTTTTAGGAAGCAAGGTTGTGTCATCTGCATATTGTTGTTGTTATTGTTATGTGCCGTCGAGTAGGATCCCACTCATAGTGACCCCTCCTAGATGTTACAGGTTATTATTGAGTCTTCCCCCAATCCTGATTCTGCATTCTTATTCATATACCCCAGCTTCTCAGATTATTTCCTCAGTATACAGATTTAATAAGTCTGGTGAATAGACACAATCCTGACATACACCCTTCCTGCTTTTAAACCACATGTGTATTTGTATGTGTTATAAAAATGTTCATATAAATTATGGAGCTAACAGGGAACAAAGTTAGGATCACTTCTTAGCCACAATACAGCACTATGAGGGAATGAGTCACTGAGCCTGTGGGCTCAGGCCATGGTTACTGGGACATCAAATTCAATTGGCACAACAAAGCACAGAAAAGCATTGCTGTTTATCCTGTTTTGCTAAGTAGTGATAGGGTCTTAAAAGCTTATGAGCAGCCATCTGAGATGCAACTCTTGGTCTCCCCTCATCTGGAGCAAAGAAGAGTCAGGAAAATCAAAGATATATGGAAACAATTAGTGCATGGGACCAATGAACCACAGGAACCTCAGCTCACATGACCTTGAAACCAGAAGAACTAGATGGTGCCCAGCTATCAATGTCAACCATTTGGAAAGGGACCAAAATTGGAGATCCTGGATAGAGGGTAGAAAAATATACAAGAAAATTCAAAACTGCTTAAAAAAAGAAAAAGTATTACTGGTCAGCTAGAGATTTGTGAAACCCCTGAGACTATGGTCTCAAGTCATCCTTCAGGCCTGGAACTGGACTCACTCCCGTGGCTCAACTCTCAGCCAATCAATAGACAGGCCTACATGCTGAACAACTATACCAGGGATATGTACTCCTTAAAATAGTCAACCATGGGAGATCAGAAGGGCAGCATTTGCCCTTCTAGGTGGGCAAGAACACATAGGCAAAAAGAACTCAGGAAGGGGTAACCACAGGGAGGAGGTGGAAAGAGAGCTGTTAACTCTTGGGGAGTGTAATCAGTGTCACAAAACAAAATGTATATGAACTGTTGAATAAAAATTGAATGTGCTTTGTAAAATTTCACCCAAATTACAATAAAAGTTTTAAAAAGTATATTTTCACATAAAAAAAACTCAAATATTTATAATAGCTTTTTTAATAATTACCAAATCTTGGATGCAATGAAGAAATCCTTCAATATTGGACAAACTGTGTTGCATCCATACGATGGAGTATTATTCAGCAACAGTAAATGACCAATCAAGCCATGAAAAGATAAGGCAGAACCTTAAATTCATATTGATAAGCAAAAAATGCCAGTATGAAAAGGCATGCTGTATGATTCTAAATATATGACTTCTGGCAAAAGGCAAAATTATAGGCAAAGCCCACATCATTAAGTTGATTCTGACTCATAGAAACCCTCATTGTGTATCCAAGGCAGTAAATCTTTACAGATGTAGATTGCCCTGTCTTCCTTCTGCAGTGTGGCTGGTGGGATTGAACCATCAACCTTCTGGTTATTGGTCAAATGCCTTAGGCACTGCACCACCAGAGCTCCTTCAAAATTATAGAGATACTAAAAAAAATAATTGGTGGTCATGGATGGGTTGTGGGGAATAAACTAGTGAAACTCAGGGAATTTTTAAGGCAATAAAACTTTATGTATAATTTAATGGCAAACACATAGTTTTATGCATTTGTCAAAACCCATGAAATTATACAAGACAAATTGTGGACCTCAATGCAAACTATAGACTTTACTTAATAATAATATGTAAATGATGATTCATTAATTGTAGCAAACATACTACAGGAATGTAAAATATTAATCACTAGAAGAACCTTCTACAGGAAACAGAAGGGTATATGAGAACTCTGTACTTTCTGCATAACTTTTTCTCTACAGCTAGAATTGCTCTAAAAACATAACCTATTAAAAGTAATAATTCAGTAGCAAGGCATATTCACCTAAACTCTTGTAGTTATATTATTAAGAAGAAGAGGAACAAATATTGTTCTTTATCACAACTGCCTTTGTGCCAGTCACTCTACTGGACATTTATTAGATAAAATAAAAAATTAAGCAAGCTATAACCCTTAATGAGCAGGGACATCACCTCTAATTTCTCTTCAAAACTGCATAAAATGCTAGCTCTCACATAAAGTCATTGTTAGTCTTACAAGAGATATGAATGAAAGATGCTTTCCTAGGAATAAGGAAGAAATCAACCTTGGACAAAAAAAGGTACAGAAATACAAGTTTGCCAGAAAGGAGGCATGAGAGAATATGCAAAAGAAGATGCATTTGCCAAGAACAAATAGATAAGTGAGCTAATATATCTCATTGCCTATAAGTATGAGATAGTTACAGCTGTGTGTCAACCTGGCTAGATCACATTCTGTGTGGTTTAAGCAGTTGTGAGTGGGTTATTCCCATGATGGGATTGGATGTATATGTTTTGAGCAGCCAATCCATTGAAAGGGAGTTTCCCTATGAGTGTAGCATGCTTCTAATATATTTATGGACATCTTGGGAAAAGAGACACTCTTCTGTGGATCGGGATCCTGTTGTGCTGCCAACAGCTGTCCGTGAGTGAACAATCCACCATTTGGCCTAGAGATCTTGGATTCATCATTCGTTGGAGTCAACGGCCAGTATACTGCCTGCCAACCTTGAGCTTGTCAGCCGCTGCAGCTGCATGAGTTGGGAAAAGCCTCCAGCTTGACATTTGATCCAAGAACTTGGGACCTGTCAGCTTCTATAAGGGTGTGAGCCATTTTCCCAAGATAAATTTCTCCTTGTTGTTGTTGTTGTTATGTGCCGTCAAGTCAGATCTGACTTGTAGTGACCCTTCCTTGAGTTTCCGAGGCAGTATTGCTATGGAAGTAGATTGCCCAACCTTCCTTCCGAGGAGTGGCTGGTGGGTTTGAACCATCAGCCTTCTGGTTAGCAGTCAAGTGCTTTAGGCACTATGCTACCAGAGCTCCTAAATTTCTCCTTCTCTCTCTATATATATAAGCTTTACTGGTTTTGTTTCTCTAGAGAACTCAGCCTAACCCAGAGGTGATAAATTGAGCAAGGATCATTCTTATGGCTATATAAAGGTGCAATGGACAGGAGATGAATATATGTTCAGACATCAAGGAAGGATCAAATGAGATGATAGCTTTAGTGGAAGTTTAAAGAATCCTGGTGGCACAACGCTTAACCTCTTGGCTATAAATGAAAAGATCAGAGATTCAAACTCACAAAGGGCTCCACAGTTGGAGAGAAATGGCTATCTACTCTTTTAAAAAGTTGTTGCCATTGAATCAATTCTGACTCATACCAACCCTGTAGGACAGAATAGAACTACCCTATAAGGTTTCCAAGGCAGTAATCTTTATGGAAGCAGACTGCTGCATCTTTCTCCCACAGAACAGCTGGTGGCTTCAAACCACCAACCTTCCTTTTAGCAGCTACGTATTTAACCACTGTTCTACCAGGGCTCCTCTGTAAAGATTTACAAACTTGGAAATCCTATGAGGCAGTCCTACTCTGTCCTATAGGGTCACTATGAGTTGGAATCTACTCAATGACATACAATCACAGTGGCAGCTTTGTTATTTAGGCCTAATGAGCTTTGTCTTTTGCAGTAAATGCTGTGTTGCGTCATTCAGACCTCCCCTTCAGGAACCAGCACAAAACCTTCCATCTGCTGGGAGTGTTGGTTGCTGGTGGCTCACAGCTGTGTCCTTCTCCAGATTGTCCTCAGTCTAAGGGAACAGCTTCAATTATATTCACAAGCCTCACTTGAAAACAGCACACTTCCAATAACTAGTGGATGCCAGAGTACAAGGCCAGCCTCAATTTGGGACAACATATAAGCTCTAAGCTCAGTTCCTCTGGAGCTTGGCTAACATTTTTGTTTTAATTGCAGTACAGTTTAAATTTTCCCTTTGTCCAATCAATTCTGCTTCTCTCACTCCCTTATAGTTGTTGTTCCTGGGTACAATTTCCTATAAAACTTCCTAAATACATTCTTCATATCAGAATATGTTTCTAAGTTCTTAAGGGAGCTTAGAAAACATTTCAGAATCTGCTTCTAAGCTCCCTTGCTTACCCTACCAGTCAAATAACTGATGTAGAATAACTCATAAATATGAATTTTTTGAGCTCTATTTCAAGTTGGAAACTGGATTTTTTCTTGCATCTTATATAGTCCTGATAATGGGTAAGCTTTTCATTTGGCATTATTCCATAATAGTTTACCTTGGGACCTCACATTATTCTATGGCCATATACCTATCCAAACCTATAGTTTACCAGCAAATTAGTTTTGCAGTAATTATATTAGTCTTTGGTAGCTTGCAAGGATTTTTAGAATCCTAGCACATTGATCTACAACATACTATAACATTCATCTAATCTAAATTTTACACTTGACAGGTGAAAATTCAGCTCAATTGTTTAATGTCTAGTACATATCACTTATTCCCTTCTCTCTCTCTCTCTCTGTCTCTGCTCTCTCTCTCTCTCTTTTCTTTCTTCTGAGTGGGTAGAGATCATGACTAAACCACAGTCATACTCCCAGATTCTATTCAGTACTTCACATGTAGCACTTGCTTAAAAAAAATCAGTTATGAAATTTAGAATGAGGATGGTTTAAAATGAAGAAGTTAAAACTGGAGAGCAATTCTAGACTCCTCCTTTTAAGCTACCTCCAATATCCACTTAGTCATTACCGTTTTAAATTCTAAGCTATATGTCCTCATAATTGGTACTCATCTCTTCCTTTACATTGCTACTACTTTGGTAAATACCCTCATTATTTAATACCAAAAATACTAATGTACGCTACTAAATGTTCTTTATGACACAAAATTTTAAATTCAGTTAATCCTTTACCATGTAACTAGAGGAATCAGTCTACAAAATAAATAAATAAATAATAAGGAAAAGCATAATTTCTGATTTATATTTTTTCATTGAGATCAAAATCCTCATCCAAGTGACAAGCTCCTTAATGTAGTGAGCTCCACCCCATCTGCTGCCACAACATCTCATGTACAGGTTCTGTAGTCATTTGCCAACTGTCTTCACAATAAATGTGCCTTACTTACTGCAAATACCATTCTCTTTGCTTGGAATTCCACCCATGTCATTTTTCACTTATTTAATTTCTATTCATGCTTAAACTAAATTGTCCTTTTCTCTAAATAGTATTTGCTGGGTTTTTCCCTTTGCAAAACAGAGTTTTAAAATGTCTTCAATAATCCTTGCTTCCTGAACGATTAAATTAAGGGTTTCATAGTTCAATAAGTAGCAACACTCAAATTTCGCAAATAGAAAAATAAAGTAGGGAAAAGAGAAAACTTTCTAGTTTTAGTTAAAGGTAAGTTCATAAGGAGTCAGGTGGATATTAAGTCAATTCATAGAAGGAACTCAGAACTTTTAAAAGAAAATATAAACAGATGCACTACAGGAAAAAATATTTAGTGTAGTTTAGATACTATGGTTCCAATTAGTTTCCTGACATTCCCCCTCTTATGGATATATTCATCTGTTGTTTTGATGAGTCTGGAAGAAATATTTTTGTTATTTTCTCTATAACAAGGTAACATGAAACTAAGAAAACCAGCCCAGGATTCTTATATGCGAAAAAGAAGAAGAGAGAGAGAGAGAGAAAGAGAGAGAGAGAGAGTTCCAGTAAGATGGCAGAATAGGCAAACAAACTACACAGATCCTCTTCAACAAAGAAAAGGGAAACCAAATAACACAGATACAGAAGATAATCCTGGAGCCCTGAGCTTGGAAAGGAAGGATACAGAAATGGACTAAACTCCAACTACTAGAAAAACCTACATGAAAACACTGAAAAAGGAGACATATGGAGCTGCAGATTGTTAACTATCCTGACGGCACAGACAGCTTGGATATTGCCAAGTGGTGTTAGGACCTAAGAATTAACTGGGCCCTGCTAGCCACTGTGCTGCACAGAGGGCTGCACTGGTGGCTGATGAATAAGAGGGGAAGCAGTGAAGAGGGAGAGGAGCTAAGCTATAGACATTTGGCTGTCTGGAGGGTGCAGCAATTTTGAATGTGTACAAGGGGTTTGAGTATTTTGGACATTTAAAGTGACAGCATTCTCTTAGCTTCCAGGGACCTAAGAAAAGGCTCCACTTGCTAGGAGACTGCAAGGACATACTTGACACGAAGCACTGCAAAGATGCGATGTTTCCCTTGTTACTCTTATACCCCACACCTGCTTGGTGAACAGAAGTCCAGCCATCCCTCATTCCCACCCACTTTCTGGGCTGGCAGGAATTCCATCCCAGTCTGTGTGCTCTGATGGACCCTGGGTGCCCTGCCGAGATTTTTTTTTTTTTTAGTTTTCTTGTTTTTGTCTGTTTTAAAATTATTATTAATAATCCGTTTTATTATTATTCTTTCTTCTCATGTTCCCTGGTTCTAGTTTTCAGCTTTTTCTCTCTTTCCTGTTTCTGGTCCCCATCTTTTTCTTTCTTGTGGTTCTCCTTATTCCTTGTTTTCCTTTTATATTTGTCCCATTTTTTTCTTCATTATTCTCCTACTCTTCTTCTTTTCTCTTATTTTCCCCTCTCCAGATATTGGAGTTTTTCTTTTTATCTCCCCTTTGCCTGTTAATATTTCTTTTGGTTTTTTTAAAGTATTTCTTTAAATATTTTCTCTCATTTATTGCCTTTCTTCTTTTCTTTTTTCTTTTTGGTGATTGCTCCAGTATGTTTCTGTGGTGTGAGTTTTGTCCTCGTGATCTTACCTTTTGATGGTTTTTTGATTGTTGTTTTTGTCTAACTGAGTGGGAGACAGCAGCTATGCCTGTACAATGCAACCACATTCACACCTCCTGCAGCTCCACCTACTGAGTGAAAGCCATCACTTCCTTGTGCACCAACTGAACAAAGATGCCACTATCGTTGACCACTAATAAGAGCCTAACTCACCTTTAAATGCTCTTCACAAACAGTTAACACAGATCTGTACAGCCACTCTCATTCTCTATCACACCCACTAGGAGACAAGTACATAAGTGCTGCCATCTAACAAATAGATGAACACAGTACCATGCTTATTCAGATACATAAAAATAAGGAAGAAGAGGAAAATAAAAATCTTGGGCAAATCAATCCAACACAGAATCATCAATTAAATAAAAATGCAACAAAGGCACAATGTCTCAGAGATAACAAACCATCACAGTCCACACAAAGAAGCACGTTAAAGCAGTAGAAACAAGGAAGCAGGATACAGACACAGAACACATCCCTAAGGAAGAAGCAGCTTTGGAACTCCATGATAAGGAACTCAAAAGAATTATACTTAGATACCTTCAATGGATTGAGAGACAGATCAAGGAAAACACTAGGAAAATCAAGGAAAACAGACAAAACCATAGAACAATTTCAGAAGAAAATACAAGAGCATAATGACAAAATAAGTGAAAAATTAGAAATGATAAAAATTCTACTCATAGAAATCCAGAAGATTAATACTAAGTTGTCAGAAACAGGACACACTGAAAGGGCAAAGGAGTAGAATTGATGCAATGGAAGACAGAATTAATGAGACTGAAAATAACTGAATACTTTTTGGAAAGGGATCAATCAGAAAAAAGATCAAAACAAAATGAAGAAAGCCTAAGGTTCATGTGGGATACCATCGAAAGGAATAACCTACGTGTCATTGCAATGCCAGAACAGGAAGAGAAAATAAAACCACTGAGAAAATTGTCCAAGATTTGTTGCTAGTGAATTTCCCTGATATGATGAAAGATTAGATTAGATCCATTCAGGAAGTCCAACAAACCCCAAACAGGATAGACCCCAAAAGAAAATCACCAAGACAAATCATCATCAAACTCATCAAAACCAAAGACAAAGAAAGAATCCTGAAAGCATCATGGGAAAAACAAAACAAAAAAAAATACCTTCAGAGGGCAATCTCAATAAGACTAAGCTCTGATCTCTCAGCTTGGAAGAAACCATGCATATGAGAAGGACATGGGATGGTATACATAAAATCTTGAAAGAGAAAAATTTCCAGCCAAGAACTATACATACAGCAAAATTGTCCCTCATATATGATGGTGAAATTAGGAGATTTCCAGATAAGCAGAAATTAAGAGAATATGTTAAAACCAGACCAACCTCACAAGAGATGTAAAAAGAAATCCTTTGAACAGAGAACCAATAATAGGAAACAACAACCAGCCATTAATACACATGATGATATAACCCAGAAACCAACACAGCTATGGACATATCCAAAGCCAAATAAGCTTACAAAATTGTGAACAGGGAACCAGAAACATCAACTGGCAAATGAGGACAACTAAAAATCTAAAAAAGGGGGAAAATAGTGTAGTCACAGAACTTCTAAATGGTGATGAAGTCAAGAGAGCTGCAAGATAGAATGGACTGTTCTAAAGTCAGGGAGAAAATTATAAACCATAGAGTAACTTCAAAGAAAAATGAGAAACCTTCACATCACAATGAAAAAGAAGACACGCACAAATATTTAGCAAATACTAAAACAACAACAAAGAAGGAAATGATAAGATGATTCAGAAACAAAATGAGCTCAGCACAAAAAATTAGAGGTAACAAAGAAACCATGAATACCATGAAAAAAAAACACAAAACAAAATGATAGCAACAGATTCATACTTCTCAATAACTACACTGAATGTTAATGGATTAAATGCACCACTCAAGAAATGGAGAGTTGCAGAATGGATAGGAAAACACAACCCATCAATATGCTCACTACAAGAGACACATCTTAGAGACAAAGACAAAATTATACTAAAAGTCAAAGGTTGGAGAAAAGATATATCAAACAAATGGCAACCAAAAAAGAGAAGGAGCAGCAAAACTAATTTCTGATTAAACTGACATTAAGACAAAAGCACCATAAGAGACAAGGAAGGACATTATAAAGTGATTAAAGGATCAATTGAACAAGAAGATATAACCATAATAAATATCTGTGGACCCAAAGAAAGAGCCTCAAAATACATAAATCAGACTTTAATAGAATCAAAAAGACAAATAGTTGACTCCACAGTCATAGTGGGAGACGTTAATGCACCACTTTCAATAAAAGATAGAACTGGAAAGAAACTCAACAAAGACACAGAAGAGCTAAACAATACAACCCACCAACTTCACCTTATAGATATCTAAAGAGCACTTCACCCAACAACAGCACAATATACATTATTTTCCAGTGCACATGGGACATTCTCTAGGTATAGACCATACATTAGGCCATAAAGCAAGCCTTAATAAATTTAAAAACATTGAATACTGCAAAGCATCTTCTCAGATCACAGTTCTATCAAATTAGAAATCAACAATAGGAAGATCAATGGAAAAAGAGCAAATGCATGGAAACTGAATAAAACCTTCCTTAGAGAAAAATTGGGTAAGAGAAGAATAAAAAAAATGAAATTTAAAAATTCTTTGAATCAAATGAGAATGAAAACATAACATATCAAAATCTTTGGGACACAGCAAAAGCAGAGATCAGAGGCCAACTGATAGCAATAAATGTACACATCCAAAAAGAAGAAAGAGGCAAGATCAATACTTTAAACCAACATCTTCAACAATTTGTAAAAGAACAGCAAGAAAAGCCTACAGTTACCAGAAGAAAGGAAAAAATAAAGATTTGAGCAGAAATCAATGAAGCAGAAAGTAGATAATAGAAAAAAATCAATAAGACTAGAAGTTGGTTTTTTGAAAATATTAATAAAATTGACAAACCACTGGGAAATTTAACAAAAGAAAAGAGAGAGAGAACACAAATAACATGAATAAGAAATGAAATGGGCAACATCACAACAGAACCAACTGAAATAAAAAGGATAACATTTGGATACTATGATATAGTACTTCAACTTTTTGTTTGTACTCCAACAAATTTGAAAATCTAGAAGAACTGGACAGATTTCTAGAAACACACCACTTACCTAACCTAACACAGACTGATGTGGAAAAGTTGAACAGACCAATAACAAAAGAAGAAGAGGTCATAAAAATATTACCCACAAAAAAAAGTCCTGGCCCAGATGGTTTCACTGCAGAATTCCACCAAATACTCAGTGAAAAACTGACACCAATCCTACTCAAACTATTCAAAAACATACAAAAGGATGGAATCCCCCAAATTCATTTTATGAAGCAAGCATAAATCGATACCAAAACCAGACAAAGACATCACTGAAAAGGAAAACTACAGACCAATATCTCTCATAAATATAAATATAGAGGCAAAAATCTTCAACAAAATCCTAGCCAATAGACTCCAAAAACATATAAAAAATAATAAATTATGATCAAGTGAGGTTCATATGAGGTTTGCAAGGATAGTTCAACATTAGAAAAAGATTTATCATCATTCATCACATAAATAAAACAAAGGAAAAGAAACACATGACCATATAAATCGATGCAGAAAAAGCATTTGATAAAATCCAACACCCATTCTTGATCAAAACTCTCTGCAACATAGGAATAGAAAAGAAATTCATCAACATAATAAAGGGCATATATGCAAAACCAACACCCAACATCATTCTCAATGGAGAGAGACTGAAACCATCCCACTTGTGAATAGGAACTAGACAAGAATGTCCTCTATCATCACTTCTATTCAACATTGTATTGGAAATCCTAGCCAGGGCAATAAGGCAAGGAAGGGAAATCAAAGGCATCCAAATTGGTAAGGAAGAAATCAAACTATCCCTATTTGCTAATGATATCATCATATACTTAGAAAACCCAAGAAACTCAGTAAAAAAAATCTACTGGAACTAATGGAGAGATTTTGCATTGTGACAGGAAACAAAATCAACATATAAAAATCAGTTGGATTCCTCTACACGAGCAAAGAGATTGCTGAAAAAGAAATAAGGAAATCAATACCATTTACAATAGCTACCCCCAAAATAAAACACTTGGGAATAAATCTTACCAGGGACACAAAAGACCTCTACAAAGAAAACTACAAAAGACTACTTCAAGAAACCATAAGAAATCTACATAAAAGAAAGAACATCCTGTGCTCATGGATAGGAAGATTGAACATTGTGAAAATGTCAGTTCTACCCAAAGCAATTTATACATTCAATGGAATCCAAATCCAAATCCCATCAACATTCTGTAAGGATAAGGAAAAACCAATCACTAACTTTATATGGAAAGGAAAGAGACCTCAGATAAGCAAAGCACTATTGAAGAAGAAGAACAAAGTAGAAAGTCTTACACTTCTGGATCTCAAAACCTACTATACAGCC
Organism: Orycteropus afer afer; assembly: GCF_000298275.1. Lineage (NCBI taxonomy): Eukaryota > Metazoa > Chordata > Mammalia > Tubulidentata > Orycteropodidae > Orycteropus > Orycteropus afer. The sequence continues at coordinate 293,276 of NW_006921785.1, forward strand.
CTAGTAGTCAAAACTGCCTGGTACCAGTACAACGACAGACACATAGACCAAAACAATAGAATTGAGAGGCCAAAAACAGATCCATCGACCTATAGTCAGCTGATCTTTGACAAAGGGCCAAAATCCATTAAATGGGGAAGAGATTGTCTGATTAACAAATGGTGTTGGCAAAACTGGATATCCATTTGCAGAAAAATTAAACAACATCTGTACCTCACACCATACATAAAAACTAACTCCAAATGGATCAAAGACCTAAATGTGAAACCTAAAATGATAAAGTTTCTCAAGGAAAAACTAGGGGCAAATTTAGGGGCCCTAATATATGGCATAAATAGACTATTAAGCATAACCCAAAACACACAAACAACAGAAGATAAACTACATGAATGAGACCTTCTAAAAATTAAATTTTTATGCGCTTCCAAAGACTTCTCCAAAAGAGTCTAAAGAGAACCTGTTGTGTTTATATGCCATCGAGTCGGACCCGACTCATAGCAACCCCTCCTTGGCTTTCCAAGGCAGTATCACTACGGAAGTAGTTTGCCCAACATTCCTTCTGAGGAGCGGCTGGTGGGTTTGAACCTACAGATTGGGAAAAATTATTTGGCAATGGCATATCTGATAAGTGGCTTATCTCTAGAATTTATAGAAAACTCCAACACCTCCACAATAAAAAGACAAATTATCCAATTACAAAATGGGCAGAAGACATGAATAGATACTTCACCAAAGAGGATATTCAGGCAGCCAATAAACATGTGAATAAATGCTCACGATCATTAGCCTTTACCAAAAACAAACCAAACTAACTGCCATCGAGTTGAATCTGACTCATAGTGACCCTTCCCGGTGTTTCTGATGCAGTATCACTGCAGAAGTAGATTGCCCTATCTTCCTTCCGAGGAGTGGCTGACAGGTTTGAACCACCAGCCTTCTGGTTAACAGCCCAAAGCCTCAGGCACTGTGGTGGTTAAGTTTGTGGGTCAACCTGGCTGGGCCTGGTTGATTTGTTGGGCACCTGGTGGTAGTTATTCCCCATGATGAGACTGACAATCAACTCCATGGTGGGACCTATGACAAGCAGCTGAGTAGCTGCTTTACGGATGTGGTCTGCTTTCCATATATAAAAAACAGCTTTGGGAATTGTTTCTAGCTTATGGCAAACTTGAACCCTGCATGTAGCTGTGTCGTTGTTCAGTAGTCTGCCATGCTGTGCCAACCTTAGGACCTTTAATAGACTTGAATTAATGGCCTGCCCTGTGGTTTGGTAACATCGGGGGGACTGTGTCTTTTTACTTGTCAACCTTGGCCTTGTCAGTCTCAGCAGCCAGCAGCTGAAAGTGTGAAGAAAAGCCTCTAGCTTTAGTGGGCTGGGAGCAGGAGGTGGAGCTGAAGCCCACACTCGGCCCTTAGAGCCTGGCACTTTATACTTAGACTTAATGCCTCCAAACTGTAAGAGAATAAACTCCTGTTTTTTAAGGCCATCCCATTTGTGGTATATTCTTGTCAGAGCGGAACTAGGTAACCAGAACAGGCACTATGCCACCAGAGCTCCCTGTTAGCCATTGTTGTTGTTGTTGTTGTTATGTGCCATTGAGTCGGGTCTGACTCATAGCGACCTCCCTTGGGTTGCCGAGGTAATATCATTATGGAAGTAGATTGCCCAACCTTCCTTCTGAGGAGTGGCTGGTGGGTTTGAACCGCTAGCCTTCTGGTTAGCAGTCAAGTGCCTTAGGCACTATGCTGCTACCAGAGCTCCCATTAAAGACATGCAAATCAAAACAACAATGAGATACCATCTTGCCTCAGCACAAGTAGCAAAGTACAACAAGACAGAAAATAACAAATGCTGGTGAGCGTGTGGAGAAATTGGGACTATCCTACACTGCTGATGGGGCTGTCAAATGATACAACCACTGTTGAAAGCAGTATGGCAATTCTTTAAAAAATTGGAATTAGAAATACCATTTAATCCAGCAATTCCATTACTAGGTATATATCCTAAAGAAGTGAGAGCCAGGACAAGAACAGGTATATGCACACCTGTGTTCATTGTAGCACTATTTACAACAGCAAAAAGATGGAAACAACCTAGGTGCTCATCAACAGAAGAAAGGATAACCAAACTATGGTACATCCACAATGGAATATTAAACAACCCTAAAAAATAACATGGAATCAGAAAAACACAGCATAACATGGATGAACTTGGAGAATATTATGCAGAGTGAAATAAGTAAATTACAGAAGGACAAATATTATATTAGCCCATTATTATAAAAAGTTAAGGAAAGATTTATATATGGAAGGAAATTTTCTTTGTTGGTTACCAGGGGTTGGAGGAGAGGGGAGGGAACACTGTTATTTAGGTAGAAGTACGTACTGATTTGGGTGAAGTGAAGGGCAATTTACCAAATGTGAGTGATCAACATGGTAGCCTCTAGGAAGAGGAAGACAGAGATACATTCATGGGAGATATAGACAACAAAGATGGACCCTTTTGCACAAAGAGTAGTACGCTGTCAATGAAGGCAATCATTGATATATTGGTGGATAGATGGGTGGACAGGCTGAACTACTAGGTTTGTCCACACAGGGGGTAGTGTGCCCATGACCATGTATAGGGTTGGCAGACAATGTTTCTACAAGTGTATTTGTATGTTCTGTAAGAATTCCCAGGTATATGTAGCACTGACAAGGGACAAGGTTGTAGTCACTTCTTGGCCACAGCCAGATACCCAGAGGGAGCAAGTAGTTGGACCTGTGCTCTTGGCACCATAGTCGCAGAAGCAAATTTGCTCTGTAAACTTTCACCTAAATCACAAGCTCAATTGCCATAAGTACTACACAGAAACATTGTTCTATCTCCTACTTTGGTGAGTAGTGACTGGGATCTTAAAAGCTTGCAAGCAGCCATCTAGATGCAACAACAGGTCTCTCCTTGTCCAAAGCAAAGAAGAATGAAGGAAAGCGAAGACTCATGGAAACAATTACTCCAAGCAACTGGTACACCATGCGATCCTCAGCCTATATGACTATGAGACCAGAAGATCTTAACGGTGCCCAGCTACCACTGTCAACCACTCAGAGGCACATTTAGGTAGGAGATCCTGGATAGAGAGGGAGAACAATGTGGAATAAAACTCAAAATCATTAAAAAAAGGGGAGGGAGGGGTAGGAGGGACCAAGTTTACTGGTCTGACAGAGCCTGGTGGAACCCCTGAGCATATGGCCCCTAGCTGCCCTTCAGATCTGGAAATGAACTCACTCCTGTGGCTTCCAGCCAAACAAGACAAGTATATCAGCTGAACATTTACATTAGGTAGATATACTTCTTGGAGAGATCAATCATGGGAGAATGGAAGAGCTGTGTATGCACAGGGAGACAGCTCAGGGATCAGGAACACATGTGAGGGAAGGACATGGGGAAGAGGTAACTATGGGGAGAAAGTGGGAGGAGAGCTGTTGCACTGTGGGAAATTGCAGTCAATGGTATGAAACAAAGTGTATGTGAGCTGCTGCATGGAATGCAAATTTGCTCTGTAAACTTTCACCCAAATCACAATAAAATTTTAAAAAAAGAAAATTTCTTTCTCCATATGAGTTCTACATAGTGACAAGAAGTGGGAGGTACCTGGTGACTGTCCCTCAGTTCAGGATTTGTGATGAAAAAAGAAGGCCATTTCCTGCCTCAAACTTCTTTCCAGTATATTGGAAAGGACTTTTGTGTATGTCCTCGCTGGATTTTCCTGTTCAGTGCTTAGCCTAACAGAATCAAACCCACATGCTATTAACCAGATGCTCTGCAGAGAATTAGAAAGCCTGAAATAATGGACAGTCAGGTCCCCATAGAATGAAGCATTCATGCAAACTGATTTGTCTACTTTAAACTCTAGTAGCATGAGGTAATTTGCAACCTGTCATTTCCTTTCTGAGTGGGAGGAATTCTTCACATATTACCAATGAAGGCACAATATAATTTTAAGTGTTCTTCCATTCTCCAAGCATTTAGTTCGTGTTTCCTAAATCCTCTGAAGGGAAAGGGCAATGCCTAAGTAGAAACCTGTCAAAGGTTATAGAGAATTAAGGAAGGAAAGAAGGGAGGGAGATTTGGAGGGAGGGAGAGACAAGAAAATAAAGAATCAGCTAGACAACAGGAGCAGGTAGCCAGTAGTGTCAAATACGACTTCAAAGTAAGGGCAACATGACCGACAAAGAGAACTTTTGCTTTGACAATTAGGTTATTCAGAAGTAAGACTGTTCACAAGCAAGGATCAATGGTAGAGTTGAGAGCCAAAAGCCAGACCACAAAGTTTGAAAAGGGAATGATTTGTCAACAAAAGCACCAGCCACAAAATACAAAATAAACATGACCACATAAAAATTAAAAACTTTTGTTCATCAAAGGACTTTATCAACAAAGTAAAAATATAACCTACAGATTTGGAGCAAATTTTTGGAATCATATATCTGATAAGGGTCTAATCTCTAATACATATAAAAACATTCTACAATTTAACAACAGAAGGAAAAACAAACAAATCAAAAAATTAATAAAGGCCTTACCTTAATAATGATCAACATAAGATTAATTCCCAATATGTGAAGTGAATTGCCACTTCTTCAATATCCTGACACTAGTCATCATGTGATACTTTCTTTCTCTGTCCATGGTGGATTCAATAATTCACTAGAAGGACTAACAGAACTCCTGAACACTGTATATAATTACTCATTTATTATAAACAGGAAGGATACAAATGCAGAGCCACATCAGATACAGTCTGACAGAGGTCACTATAGGAGACTTCCATTGTCCCCATCAAGATGCCACACTCTCCTGTTCATGGATGTTCTCATTACTCCAGGAAGTCCCACTGCTTCCGTATTCAGGGCCTCACATTAGCTCATTCATATTCAATGACTGAGGCCTCATTGCATAATCAATGATTAATTGAATCACTGAAAATGTGTGATTGATTGTATTATGCCATCTTGCCTTCCTGTGAAAGGAGCCTTGGTGGCACAGTGGTCATGTGCTTGGCTGCCAATGAAAGGTCGGTGGTTTGAACCCACCAGTCATTCTGTGGAAGAGAGATGAGGCAGTTGCTTGCTTCTATACAGATTTGCACCCTTGGAAACCCTATGGGGAAGTTCTCCTCTGTCCTATGGTTCTTATGAGTCAGAATTGACTCCCAATAGCAATGATTATTTTATTTTATTTTATTTTCCTTCCTGAGGTTTGCTACCAGGGAGGGTAGCTGTACAACTCCTACTCATCCACATATGCTTAAATGTTGCCTACTGATTTTAGAAAATATATGGTTACCTTGATTTCTGGAATATTCCAAGGACTGTTTTCTGAAACCAGAGACAAAAGTCCAAATCAAGTTCTTTGTCTCACAGACATGAACAAATTGATCACCAGGAGTATTTGCAAATGGCCAACATGTATGTGAAAAGATGCTCAATGTCAATAGCTATTAATCAAAAAACAAACTCAGTGCAATCAAGTCAGTTCTGACTCATAGCTATCCCCATGGGTTGCCAAGGCTCTAAATCTTTACTGAAGCAGACTGCTTCACCTTTTTTCCCCAGAATGGCTGTGTCCAAACCACTGGCTTTTTGGTTAGCAGCCAAATTCCTTAACCAGTATACCACCAGAGATCCTTACATTAGCAATTAAGAAGATGCAAATCTAAACCACTAAGAGATATCATCTCACATTCATTAGAATAGCAAAGATCAAAAAATCTGAGAACAACAATGGCTGGCAAGGATATGGAAAAATTGAAACCCTCATCTATCAGTGGTAAGAATGTAAAATAATATAACCACTACAGAAAACAATTTGGCAGTACCTCAAAAGGTTGAACATAGAACTGTCATATGATTCAGAAATTCCAGTTCTAGGTACGTACCCAGAAGTGAAAGCAAAACTGCAAACAGAAACCTGTATAGCAATGTTCATTGCAACACTATTCACAATAGCTAAAAAGTAGCTGTGCATGGGGTCGCTATAAGTCAGAAACGACTCGACGACACTTACCAACAACAACAACAAAAAGTAGCAATGATCAAAATGTCCTTCAACAGATGAATACATAAACAAAAAGTGGTAAATCTACATAACCAAAACCAAACTCACTGCCGTCAAGTCAGATCCAACTCATAGCAACCTCCTTGGGTTTTCAAGGCGGTATCACTTCAGAAATAGATTACCCATCCTTCTTCCAAGGAGTTGCTGGTGGGTTTGAACTGCCAGCCTTCTAGTTAGCAGTCAAATGCCTTAGGCACTACGCCACCAAAGCTCCTGATGAAAACAATGTGGACTGAAATGTATTAGTCACAAAAGGACAAACACTCTATAATCCCACTTATATGAAATAAGCAAATATATTTAAAAAACCAAAATTGTTAGTGGTTACCAAGAGTAGGGAGGGAAGGAAAAAGGGAGGTGTGGTTTGCTCAAAGGGCATTGACTTTATGTTAATCGTGGTGGAATAATTTGGAAAAAGAAAGCAATAAATGTTGCTCAATGTGAAGAATGTAATCAATGTGACTGAAACGTGTTGTTGTCAGGTGTTATCAAGCTACTTCTGACTGATAACAAACCCATGAACAACAGAAGAAAAAACTATCCAGTCCCCCATCATCTTTATAACCACTGCTGTATTGAACCCATTGCTGTAGCCACTGTGTCAGCTCATCTCCCTTAAAGTCTTTCTTTTTTTTTTGATGACCCTCTAATGTAGTAAGCATAAAACCCATCTCCTGGGACTAGTACCTCCAGATAACATGTCCAAAGTACTTAAGACATAGTCTTGCCATCTCACTTCAGGGAGTATTACGGCTGTACTTCTTGCAAGGTAGATTTGTTCATTCTTCTGACAGACCATGATATTTTCAATATTATTCGCCACCATTCAAAGGCATCAATTCTTCTTCGGCCTTCCTTACTCATTGTCAAGTTTTTGCATGCATATGAAGTCATTGAAAATGCCATGGCTTAGGTCAGGTGCACTTTAGTCCTCCAAGTGACATCTTTAAAGGATTTTTTGCAGCAAGTTTGCCCAATACAATATGTTCTTTGATTTCTTGGCCTAGTCAAGAAATCAGAGTCCCTTCTATCACTATTTTTGGTCTTTTCTTCTTTCCCTGTCTTTTTAATGGCATTTTGCTTTCTTCATGTATGATATCCTTCATGTCATGTCACAACTTGTCTAGTCTTCAGTCATTAGTGTTTGATGCATCAATTCTATTCTTATTTAGATGATCTCTAAATTCAGATGGCTTATACTCAAGGCCACATTTTGGCTCTAGTGGATTTGTTAAATTTTATTCAGCTTCAGCCTGAACTTGCATATGAACAATTGATGGTCTTATTCTCAGTTGGCTTCTGGCCTTGTTCTCATGAATGATAATGAGCCTTTCCACCATGTTTTCCATACATATAGTTCATTTTATCCCTACATTTCCAACCGGTTAGGTCCACATGTATAGTCACCATTTATGTTGTTGAAAAATGGCATTTTCAATGAATAAATCTTGCAAAATTCAATCATGCACTCTCTGGTGTCATTCTATCATGACACCCATATTTTCCAACTACTGATCTCTCTTTATTTCCACCTTTCACATTCCAATCACTTGTAGTTGTTGTTAGATGCCATCAAGTCATCTCTAACTCATAGCGACCTTATGCACAACAGAACAAAACACTGCCCAGTCCCATGCTACCTCCATGATCCTTGGTATATTTGAGCCCATCGTCACAGCCACTGTGTCAACCCATCTCGTTGAGGTCCTTCCCCTCTTTCATCAACCCTCCACCTTACAAAGCATGACATCCTTCTCCAGGGAATAGTCCCTTCTGATAGCATGACCAAAGTAGGTGAGACAAAGTCAGGCCATTCTCATTTCCAAGGAGCATTTCAGCTGCACTTCCTCCAGGACAGATCTCTTAGTTCTTCCAGCAGTCCATGGTACTTTCAACATTCTTTGCCAGAACCACAACTCAAAAGCATCAAGTCTTCTTTGGTCTTCCTTATTCATTGTCCAGCTTTCACATGCATACGAGGAGATAGAAAATATCACGGCTTGTGTCAGGCGCACGTTAGTCCTCACGGAGACATCTTTGCTCTTCAGCACTTGAAAGAGGTCCTTTGCAGCTGACTTGCCTAGTGTTCTATGCCATCTAATGTCCTGACTGCTGCTTTCATTGGTGTCGATTGTAGAACCAAGCAATGTGAAGTCTTTGACAACTTCAATCTTTTCTCCATTTATTGTGATGCTGCTTATAGGTACAGTTGTGAGAACTTTTGTTTTCTTTATTGAGATGTAATCCATACTGAAGACTGTATTCTTCACTCTTTATCAGTAAGTGTTTCAAGACATGCTCACTTTCAGCAAGTAAAGTTGTGTCATCAGCATATCACAGGTTGTTAATGATTCTTCCTCCAATCTTGATGCCACATTCTTCTTCATA
>NW_006921785.1:301866-312306 GCF_000298275.1 Orycteropus afer afer
CCCATGAACAACAGAAGAAAAAACTATCCAGTCCCCCATCATCTTTATAACCACTGCTGTATTGAACCCATTGCTGTAGCCACTGTGTCAGCTCATCTCCCTTAAAGTCTTTCTTTTTTTTTTGATGACCCTCTAATGTAGTAAGCATAAAACCCATCTCCTGGGACTAGTACCTCCAGATAACATGTCCAAAGTACTTAAGACATAGTCTTGCCATCTCACTTCAGGGAGTATTACGGCTGTACTTCTTGCAAGGTAGATTTGTTCATTCTTCTGACAGACCATGATATTTTCAATATTATTCGCCACCATTCAAAGGCATCAATTCTTCTTCGGCCTTCCTTACTCATTGTCAAGTTTTTGCATGCATATGAAGTCATTGAAAATGCCATGGCTTAGGTCAGGTGCACTTTAGTCCTCCAAGTGACATCTTTAAAGGATTTTTTGCAGCAAGTTTGCCCAATACAATATGTTCTTTGATTTCTTGGCCTAGTCAAGAAATCAGAGTCCCTTCTATCACTATTTTTGGTCTTTTCTTCTTTCCCTGTCTTTTTAATGGCATTTTGCTTTCTTCATGTATGATATCCTTCATGTCATGTCACAACTTGTCTAGTCTTCAGTCATTAGTGTTTGATGCATCAATTCTATTCTTATTTAGATGATCTCTAAATTCAGATGGCTTATACTCAAGGCCACATTTTGGCTCTAGTGGATTTGTTAAATTTTATTCAGCTTCAGCCTGAACTTGCATATGAACAATTGATGGTCTTATTCTCAGTTGGCTTCTGGCCTTGTTCTCATGAATGATAATGAGCCTTTCCACCATGTTTTCCATACATATAGTTCATTTTATCCCTACATTTCCAACCGGTTAGGTCCACATGTATAGTCACCATTTATGTTGTTGAAAAATGGCATTTTCAATGAATAAATCTTGCAAAATTCAATCATGCACTCTCTGGTGTCATTCTATCATGACACCCATATTTTCCAACTACTGATCTCTCTTTATTTCCACCTTTCACATTCCAATCACTTGTAGTTGTTGTTAGATGCCATCAAGTCATCTCTAACTCATAGCGACCTTATGCACAACAGAACAAAACACTGCCCAGTCCCATGCTACCTCCATGATCCTTGGTATATTTGAGCCCATCGTCACAGCCACTGTGTCAACCCATCTCGTTGAGGTCCTTCCCCTCTTTCATCAACCCTCCACCTTACAAAGCATGACATCCTTCTCCAGGGAATAGTCCCTTCTGATAGCATGACCAAAGTAGGTGAGACAAAGTCAGGCCATTCTCATTTCCAAGGAGCATTTCAGCTGCACTTCCTCCAGGACAGATCTCTTAGTTCTTCCAGCAGTCCATGGTACTTTCAACATTCTTTGCCAGAACCACAACTCAAAAGCATCAAGTCTTCTTTGGTCTTCCTTATTCATTGTCCAGCTTTCACATGCATACGAGGAGATAGAAAATATCACGGCTTGTGTCAGGCGCACGTTAGTCCTCACGGAGACATCTTTGCTCTTCAGCACTTGAAAGAGGTCCTTTGCAGCTGACTTGCCTAGTGTTCTATGCCATCTAATGTCCTGACTGCTGCTTTCATTGGTGTCGATTGTAGAACCAAGCAATGTGAAGTCTTTGACAACTTCAATCTTTTCTCCATTTATTGTGATGCTGCTTATAGGTACAGTTGTGAGAACTTTTGTTTTCTTTATTGAGATGTAATCCATACTGAAGACTGTATTCTTCACTCTTTATCAGTAAGTGTTTCAAGACATGCTCACTTTCAGCAAGTAAAGTTGTGTCATCAGCATATCACAGGTTGTTAATGATTCTTCCTCCAATCTTGATGCCACATTCTTCTTCATATAGTCCAGCTTCTTGGATTATTTGCTCAAGAGATAGGTTGAAAAAGTAAGGTGAAAAGATAGAAGCCTGACTCACTCCCTTCTTGATTTTAAACCATGCAGTGTCCCCTTGTTCTGTTCAAACAACAGCCTCCTCCTGGTCAAGGTATAGGTTTCTCATGAGTGCAATTAATTATTCTGGAATTCCCATTTTTCTCAATGTTATCCACAATTTGTTGTGATCTACACAATCAAATGCCTTTGCATAATCAAGAAAACACAAGTAAACATCTTTCTGGTACTCTTTGCCTTGAGCCAAGATCCTGATAGCAGCTATGATATCCCTTGTTCCAAGTCCTCTTCTGAATCCAGCTTGTACCTCTGGAAGTACTCTGTCAATATGCTACTGCAACTGTTTTTGAATTACCTTCAGTAAGATCTTACTTGCATGTGATATTAATGTTATTGTTTGATAATTCCCACATTCTATGGGATCACCTTTTTTTGGAACGGATACAAATAAAAATATCTTCCAGTCAGTTGGCCAGGTAACTCTCTTCCAAATCTCTTGGCATAGCCAACTGAGTGCCTCCAGTGTGGCATCCATTTGTTGAAACATCTCAGTGCGTATTCCATCAACTCCTGGAGCCTTGTTCTTTGTCAATTCCTTCAGTCCAGCTTCAACTTCTTCTTTCAATACCATTGGTTCTTGATCACATCCACCTCCTAAAATGTATGAAGATCTACCGGTTCTTTTTGGTAGAGTGACTCTGTATATTCCTTCCATCTTCTTTTGATGCTTCCTGCATCATTCAATATTTTGCCCATAGAATCTTTCAATATTGCAACTTGAGGCTTAAAGTTTTTCCTCAGTTCTTTCAGCTTGAGAAATGCCGAAAGTGTTCTTCCCTTTTGATTTTCTAACTCCAAATCTTTGCACATTTCTTTATAGTAATTGGCATTGTCTGCTTGAGCTGCTCTTTGAAATCTTCTGTTCAGCTCTTTTACCTGTCATTTCTTCCATTTGCTTTAGTCATTCTCCACTCAAAGGCAAGTTTCAGAGTCTCTTTCATTATCTATTTTGGTCTTTTCTTGTTTTCTCGTCTTTTTAGTGACCTCTTGCTTTCTTCATGGATGATGTTCTTGATGTCATTCCACAATTCTTCTGGTTTTCAGTCATTGGTATTCAATCCATCAAATCTATTCTTTAGATGGTCTCTAAATTCAGGAGGGATATATTCAAGATCGTATTTCGGTTTTTTTGGACTTGTTTTAATTTTCTTCAACTTCAAGTTGAATTTGCATATGAGCAGTTGATGGTCTGTTCCACAATCAGCTCCTGGCCTGGTTTTGGCTGAAGATATTGAGCTTTTTCCATTGCCTCTTAACACAGATGTAGCCAGTCTGATTCCTGTGTATTCCATTTGGTGAAGTACATGTGTATAGCTGCCATTTGTGTTGTTGAGAAAAGGTATTTGCAATGAATAAGTCATTGGTCTTACAAAATTCTATCATGCAATTTCTGGCATTATTTCTGTCACCAAGGCCACATTTTCCAACTACCAGTGATTCTTCTTTGTTTCTAGCTCTTGCATTCCAATCACCATTGATAGTTAACACATCTTGATTGCATGTTTGGTCAATTTCAGACTGCAGAAGCTGATAAAAAATCTTCAATTTCCTCACCTTTGGCTTTGGTGGTTGGTGCATAAATTTGAATAATAGTCATATTAACTGGTCTTCCATGTAGGCATATGTATATTATCCTATCACTGACAGCACTGTGGTTCAGGAGAGATCTTGAAACATCCTTTGTGATGATGGATGCCATGCCATTCCTCTTCAAATTGTCATTCCCAGCATAGTAGATGATATGGTTGTCTGATTCCAAATGGCCAAAACCAGTCCATTTCATCTCACTAATGTCTAGGATATCAGTCTTGATGTGTTCCATTTCATTTTTGACAACTTTCAATTTTTCTAGATTTATACTTTGTACATTCCATGTTCCAATTATTAATGGATGTTTGCAGCTGTTTCTATTTGAGTTGTGCCACCTCAGTGAATGGAGATCTTGAAAGCTTTACCTTATCCATATCAGTAAGGCTGGTTCTACTCTGATGATGCAGCTCTTTCCCAGCCATATTTTGAGAGCCTCCCAATGTAAGTGGCTCATTCTCCTGCACTCTGTTGCATAATGTTTCTGGACTATCCATAAAGTTGCACAGTAATGTATTAGACAGTGTTTCTCTGCTATTCATAAGGTTTTCCCTGGCCAATTCTTTGAGAAGTGGATGGCCTCTTCCTTCTTACTGGTCTTTCTCAGTCTGCAAGCTGTGCTGAAACCTGCACACCATGTGCAACCCTGCTGGGTTTGTAACACCAATGGCACAGCCTCAAGCCTCACAGCAACATGCCACCACAGTAGGACAAACCGACAGACAAGTTTGTCTCCCTTAGCTGTTCAAAATCTCTCCACCCTTCCCTTACTTGGATCCCTGATGCTGTTCTTTGCTCTGTCCTGATTCCCCTGGCTTTTTCTCTCCTTTCCCATTGCTTTCTCACTGCTAGGGGGTGTATGGCCTGGGTCCCTCCCCTTATCTGGATCCCTGCCACTGCATCCTCACTCTGTCCTGCTCCCCCTGGCTTTTTCTCTCCTATACCCTGATTTCCCACCCATTGGGGAGGGCATGGCCTGAGTCCCTCCCCTTACCTGGTTCCCTTCCTCTCACTAATAATTACCAATGTATTTTGATTGCATATTTGATCAATTTCAGATTATAGAAGGTAAAAAAAACCTTCAGTTTCTTCATTTTTGGCTTTAATGGTGTGCACATTTAAATAATAGTCACATCAATGGGTCTTATATGCATATGGATATTATCCTATCACAGACAGAATTACACTTCAGAACATCTTGAAATGTTCTTTCTGGCATTGAAGGTGATGTCATTCCTCTTCAATTTGTCATTCCCAGCATAGTACACCATAGGATTGTCTGATTGGAGATGGTCAATACTGGTCCATTTCAACTCACTAATGCCTAAGATGTCTAACTTAAAGTGTTCCATTTCATCTTTGACAACTTCCAATTTTCCTTGATTCATACTTTACAAATTCTGTGTTCTAATAACTAATGGATGTATGCATTGTTTCTTTTTATTTTGAGTTGTGCCACATCAACAAATGGAGGTCCCAATAGCTTTACTCCATCTACATCATTAAAACCAATTCTAATTTGAGGAAGCAGCTCTTTCCCAATAGTAGTTTGAGTGCATTCCAACCCAAGGGACTCATCTTTTGGCACTATATCAGACAATATTACACTGCTACTCGTAATATTTTAACTGGTCAATTCTTTTCAGAAGTAGCATCTCCAAGTCCTTCCTTGTACTCTGTCCTAGTCTCAAAGCTCTGCTGAAACCTATCCACCATGGAAGGCCCTGCTAGTTTTAAAAATACTCATGGCATTGCAGCAACACACAAGCCACCACAGTACAACAAACTGATGAGCAAGTTACTAAAACATACTTTTAGAACTTTTTGAATTGGAGAATGCTTAGCTGTGTATATTTTCCCCACCAAAAAAAAAAAAAAAAAAATTCACTGCCATCAAGTTGATTCTGAGTCATAGTGACCCCCTTGGGTTTCTGAGGCAGTAAATCTTTGCAGAAGTAGATTCCCCCATCTTCCCTTCACAGAGCAGCTGGTGGGTTTGAACCACCAACCTTCTGGTTAGCAGTCAGATGCCTTAGGCACTATGCCACCAGAGCTCCTTATTTTCCTCCATCTCATCTAACCCATCTCATTGGTGTGGAGTCAGTTCCAACTCATAGTAACCCCTCCTTGGGTTTCTGAAGTGGTATCTCTACAGAAATAAATTGTCTAGTCTTCTTTCCAAAGAGTGGCTAGTGGGTTTGAACCTCCAGCCTCTGGTTAGAAGTCAAAGGCCTTAGACACTAAAAAAGCATGATAAAACAGACCAATGGGGGATAAGTTGAATGAGTAATGATTGCCAGGGATGGGGCAAGGGGCAATGATTAGTGAATTCTTAATGGGTATATAAGTATAAGAAGTTCTGTTGGCATAGTGCCTAAGGCATTTGACTGCTAACCAGAAGGCTGGTAGTTCAAACTCACCAGCCATTCCTTGGAAGGAAGGTTGGGCAATCTAGTTCCATAGTGATATTGCTTCGGAAACCCAAGGAGGGGATGCTATGAGTTGGGTCTGACTTGATAGCAGTGCGTTCTGTAAGTATAGGGTAGCATTTAGAGGTTTAGATACCCCAAAATCCTAAAGAGGCTGTGCTGGTTAGCTAGAAGAGATGTCCTTGAGGTCAGGAACAAGCAAACTCCCATAAATCCAAATTCCTTCATGATTAAATTTTAAGAGTCTCTTGATATATGGCATATTCTTAGTGACTCTGCCTTCACAAGTAACTGACTCTGGAACCCTGAAAGTGTCCTGATATTATCTCCCTGAGAAACCAACATGAAAGGAATTTATAATTGCCTCTAAGAAAACTCCTACTCCAGATCTCCATGCTTTTAATTCTCAAATCATATCCAAGGTCACCTAATGAAACCTATTCTCTTTGTCCTTGTCACCTTTGATTTAACCTACCAAATCTACTCCATTGTCACTTCTTGGCACACCTTCACAATACCTTTGGGTTAATGCTACCCAATTTGAATTGTATCTACTCACAACATACATATTCTGTCACACTAAGTTCTCTGTGCATTTAGATTTTTGACAGTGATGATTAAAATATATTGGAATTAGATAGAGGTCATGATAGTATAATATTGAATACTTATGACACTGTATACTTTAAAAGGTTAATTTTGTGTTTTATGAATTTCACCTCAATGAAAAATAAAGAAAGTAAAGGAGTGCTTCAGTGAGATGGTGGCTTGAATACATATATCTGATTTCTATCCTTCTTGAAACCCTACTAAAATGAAAATACTTTAAAATAGTAAGTAAATTTTAAGACATAAATCTATCAAGTTGGAGAGATTGGGACCAAAGACATCAGTAACAAAATTTTGGAAGGCTAGAAAACAGTTGGAATGGAGATAACTTACTTAGAAGTATGGAGAAAGCCAAATTCTAACACTTCAGAGAGAAGACTCAGGCAGGAATCAATGAAAAATAAGCAACATCAGATAACTCTGGAAGAGGCAGTGAAGTACCATAAAGGTGGAGGGCAGAGCATAACCTGTTTCTATCCAGAAACTCAACTGTTTCTAAAGCAGTTCACAGTCATTTCCTCTAACACATCTTCTCTGTAGAAGACAGCAGGTTTATCCTCTGATGAAGATAGGGTATATCAGTCAAGGTTCAGACTGTTGGGAAGAGTGTTCATGAATGTTATGCAATAAGGGGTTTATTATAAGAATTAGACCTCACACAACTATAGGAAGATCTTGAGAATAACAGGAGCAACCATCTAATCATTCTAAGAAGTCAAGTGTGTCCAAAATAGAAGTAGGACATCAAAGAACAACCTCATGAAAAGTTTATGGGAAGCTGGTTCTTCTTTACAACTGCTGCCTCTGTCAATCTTTATAGACCCCCTAGTAGTTGGCCTGTGGTCCTTGTTGTCAGCCTGATGATCTCAGGGAGAAAAACTATCATAGAGCTCCAGAAAATTAAGATAAATGGAAACGTACTGGCTCTTCAATGTCTGACTAATCTATTTGACCACAAAAAGAAATTTTCAGTGATGTTTCACTTCTTTCTTCTAAATCTTACCAATGTATCTCTTTTATGCAATTTTAGCCTGGAAAAATACAGGACAGGAGATTCTGGGAAATGTATTTCCCAGGTTAACCAATTAACCACAGAGAGTTTCTGGAATGAGGCACTCCCAAAACAGTTCAAGGCAGATGTAGCTTATGAAAACAGGGATCAAATACATTTTTTTTTTTTCTTGCTGTTGGGTGCCATCAAGTTGGTTCCAACCCATAGCAACCTTATGTACAAGAGAATGAAACACTGCCCAGTCCTGCACCATCCTCGTAATCATTGCTATGTTTGAGCCTATTGTTGCAGCCACTGTGCTGATCCATCCTATTCATTGACAAATAAAATAAAGCACATAGAAAACTGACCTCTCACCCTTCTTTTCCCAACTCTCTCACTTACAAACTACCATCAAGTAGGCCTACTGAAAAAAAGAGCATGGAGGCGGCATCTTCCGACCTCTTGTACCTTCACAAGAGGAAAACAGAATCACCATAAGCAGCCCAAGGTTTATTCCTGTGAGACCAGACACACCACCACCCTCCAGCCTTTTACCAATTCTGACACCAACTGTCCATCCCACAGTAGTAGTACTCACTACTTCTCTGGTGGGTTCGATAATTCATTGCAATGACTACACAGAACTCACAGACAACATTCATGATTACGGGGTTTATTAGGGAAGAAAGAAGCTACAATTCAGGTTCAGGAATGCACTCAGGGTACAATTCTTCAATCAGGACAGTCTCGCCTTTGCTATGCTCACAGGCACGCCTCTCTGGCCCTTACCCTCTTGGACTGACCTCAGCCCTGCATTGGGCAAATGTTACAAAGCTCTTTTAGTTCTGCCAATAGGTGCACCTATGTGCACCCTACTCCATCAGCAAGCATCCTGCCCAAGGACACTCAGCTTTCTTTCTTTGTGGGCCAAGTAAACACACTGCTCTGTCTCATGCCTCTTGGATCTACTGCTACTCTTCTGGGACGTCTGTCTCTGCCAGTGTGTGATAGTTGGAGTTGTGTGTCAATTTGGCTGGACCACAATTCTGAGTGGTTTACCTAGTTGTGATGTGGATTATTCTCATGATGAGATTGGATATATATGTTTTGAGCAGCCAATTCTTTGAAAGGGAGTTTCCCTGGACATATGGCCTGCTTTCAATATATTTATGGACATCCTAGGAAAATGAGACACTTTTCTGGGTCTGGATCCTGTTGTACTGCCTACAACTGTCCATGAACAAACAATCCATCATTCATTTGACCTGGTGATCTTAGATTCGTCATTCACTGTAGTCAACAGCTGGTATACTGCCTGTCAACCTTGAGCTTGTCAGCCCCTGCAACTGCATGAGTTGGGAAAAGCCTCCAGCTTGATGTTTGATCCAAGAACTTGGGACTTTCCACCTTCTATAAGTGTGTGAGCCATTTTCCTAAGACAAATCTCTCTCTCTCTCTCTCTCTCTCTCTCTCTCTCTCTCTCTCTCCACACACACACACACACACATATGTAAGCATTACTGATTTTGCTTCTCTAGAGACCCCAGCCTAACACATTTGGTACTGAGAGTGGGGTTGTTCTAGAGAGACAAAATCATAAGGATGGGCTTCTGCATTTTCAGCCAGAATATGAGACAGATTACTAGTTAAACCCAAAATGATGAGACTGCTACTTTTTTGAAAAATGCATGTGCTGTTTTGGTTATCTAGTGCCTCTCTAACAGAAGATACCACAAATGAGATGCTTGGAAAAAACAGAAGTTTATTCTCTTACAGGTTGGAGGCTTTAAGTCTGAGTTCAAAGTGCCAGGATATAGGCTGGGTGAAAGCCCCTCAACTTTGAGCTTAAGCTCTGCCTCCTGCTTCTGGCCTACTGAAGCTAGAGGCTTTTCTTCACTCAGACTGCTGCTGGCTGCTGAGGCTGACAAGTCCAAGGTTGACAAGTAAAAAAGCACAGTTCTGATGTTACCAAACCACATGGCAGACCACTAATTTAAGTCCATTGTAAGTCCCAAGGTCTGCAGATCATGGCAGGATGCTGGACAGCAACTTGGCTACATGCAGGGTTCAAGTATGTCAAAAGCTGGAGACCATTCTCAAAGCTCCTGTTTATATACAGGAAGCAGACCACATCCCTAAAGCAGCTACTCAGCTGCTCCAGTGGAGCTAGAAAAGCCATACCAAGTAATTCACTGCATCATATCTACTCACCAGAGTAGAAATTGGAGGGTTCCCAAAGTAAGAAAAACCTTAATATTTTGACATTTGGAGTTCCCTAACAAATGACTTAACCCAATCTTTGTATAATGAAATTGCCAGTCAATAATATCCATGCACAGGTTCAAAGTTACCATTCAGCCTTTTGATCCATGACATTCTCAAATATGAAGAGACAATCAAGGACGACTAGATGTCTGAGGAAGCCTCCAATGTAGAAGACAGAGTCTAAAATATAAATAGAAACAGAACAACTTGGGAAGAACTAAGATTATTCAGACAAAGGAAAACTTAAAATACATATATTATTGATATTTTCAAAGAGATAAAATATTGCATTCACCCAACAACACTAGGCTGTTATTGCCCAACCTTCCTTCCGAGGAGGGGCTGGTGAGTTTGAACTGCCAGCCTTCTGGTTAGCAGTCAAATGCCTTATGTACTACACCACCAGAGCTCCCAAAATTGTTCAGAAAACTAAAAAAAAAAAAAGATATCCTACAAAAATGAAAACATCAGAAAAAATGTAAAACTCAGTACAAGTTTTGTAAGATAAAGTTGATGAAAACACGAAAAGGTAGTCCAAAAAGATATAATATAGAGAATATTACAGAAATATA
>NW_006921785.1:312406-328510 GCF_000298275.1 Orycteropus afer afer
AAAAGCTAAAATCATATGATCTCAATAGGTATAGAAAAAATATTTGACAATACTCAACACCCATTCATGACACACACACACACACACACATGCAAAAGTAAAATCATTCAAGAAAAAATTTCAAAGCTATTCAACTTACATTAAAGCTCTAGTAGGAGAACTTAGAGATAGAAGTTTGTACATGTCTTTGGGGATGTGGAGTGGGGATAAATTCTTATCTTTCATAGTGAGAAATTGGTTGAGGTGTTCAAATATGAAAAATAAATCAAGAATTAGCAGTGGTGTTTAGAGATATGAAGGCACATACAAAAATAATTATCTGAAGTAGTTGAAAGTGATTGTCTCTCAGGCTGAACTATTAGATATGTCTATGCAGGGGGGAGTGTGCCCAAGACCATGTGTAGAGTAGGCAGACAATCTTTCTACAAGTGTATTGCTATGTTCTGTAAGAATTCTCAGGTATATAGTAGAGCTGACAACGCACAAGGTTGTAGTCACTTCTTGGCCACACCCAGCTTCCCAGAGGGAGTGAGCAGTTTGACCTGTGAGCTCAGGACATAGTAGCAGGGGACATCAAGCTCAATTGACATAGTACACCACACAAAACATTGTTCCACCTCTTACTTTGGTGGTTACCAACTGGGATCTTAAAAGCTTGCAAGCAGCCATCTAGATGCAATGATGGGTCTTTCCTCGTTCAGAGCAAAGAATGAAGAAAAACAAAGATTCATGGAAAAAATTAGTATAAGTGACTGGTACACCATGTGATCTGCAGCCTATATGACTATGAGACCAGAAAAAGATGGTGCCTGGCTACCATTGTCAACCACTCAGAGGGGAATCTATGTTGGAGACCCTGGATAGAGTGGGAGAATAATGTGGAACAAAATTCAAAATCATTTGGGGGGAAAAAAAAAAAAGAGAGAGATCATGTTTGCTGGTCTGATAGAGCCTAGTGGCAGTCTATCACTGAGACTATGGTCCCTAGCTGCCCATCAGGTCTGGAATTTAACCCACACCTGTGGCTTCTAGCCAAACAAAAGACAGGCATATGAGATGAATATTTACATTAGCCAGATACACTCCTTGGAGAGAACAATCATGGGAAAATAGAAGGGTTGTGTATGTATAGGGACTTAGCTCAGTGGGCAGGAATGCATGGAGGGAAGGACACAGGAAAGAGGTAACTATGGGGAGGCAGTGGGAGGGGAGCTGTTGCATTGTGGGAAATTGTAGTCAATGTCATGAGGCAAAGTGTATGTGAGCTGCTGTATGGAAAGTGAATTTGCTTTGTAAACTTTCACCCAAATCACAATAAAAAAAATAAAAATTAAAAAGAGAAGGAAAAAGAAAGTGATTGTCTCTGTAGAGGGAGAAATAGGAAATATGAGGCTGAGGCTGAGGCTCACTATTGTCTTAAAAAACCTGGTAGAATTAGTAACTCTTTGAATTAAGTACATGATTAAATTACAGAGATTAAAATTTTAAAAAGTGAATAGGTAGTGAAGAAATAAATGTAGTCAGTCAGACTTACTAAATATTACATAGATAGAAAAACACACAAAAGGCAATATATTGATGTAGGTGGTAGCACAAAGAAGGGTATGTGAGTCACTGCCCCACTGATGGGGCAGAAAGGTGACTCTTGTTAGGTGGTGGGAGAACTGAAATGACGAGAGTAACGATACAGATATAACAGATTGTTGTTGTTGTTGTTGTTGTTGTTGTTATGTGCCGTCAAGTCAGACCCAACTCATAGCGAACCCCCTTGGGTTTCCGAGGCAGTATCACTATGGAAGTAGATTGCCCCGTCTTCCTTCCAAGGAGTGGCTGGTGGGTTTGAACTGCCAGCCTTCTGGTTAGCAGTCAAGTGCCTTTAGGGTTCTTATAACAGATTGAGGTACTCAAAAATCTTTGAGGAAATCAAAGCACACACAAAAGCTTATTTTTTTTTTTTTTGTGAAAGATGAGAGGCACAGTATTTTAAGAACAAAATTAAAAAAGAATGTATAGGTCAAGTATGAAAATATAACATAGAGAGGTGACCATTCCTAATGAAAGACTTCAGCAGCCGTGCAGAAGGGTAAAGGGTTTGCTAACTGAAAGAACAGACATTGTCTCAGGACTCCAATCACAGGACTTACATTATCATACATTGCAGCAGAGAAATCTGGAAAAAATAGTTGAGATTAAAATATCAACAATGACTAGATCCTAAATTTTCCACAATTGCCTACAGAAACAGTTCTTTCTTGCCTCAATATTTTAAAGTAACATTATAATTTTAAAAGGAACAATGTATCATACCCTTAAAAATTAATATAAGAATTTATATGATTTATCTTCCTTCCTTTGCTCTGACATTTTTTAATGCCCTTCAACTCTAAGTCTAGGTCTCGAGTGAAAGTCTACTCTTCAATACATTAACTGCAATGCAATTATTATCACTCAGTCAGATGAGAGTTAACTGACTATAAGGAGAAAGCTTTGTTTTCTATTCAGGTTCTCTTAGCCTTTAATGTTCATCAGAGTGGGAGAATCAGTTTTATCCACAGGCAACAACAGAGAGGAAAATTTTCAAATATATTCATCACTAAAACTGTTTTATGTATAATGTATACATATAACAGAATTCCATGGAATATAGAAATAAGCATTTAATACGCCATGTTTGACATGTTAATTTTTCAAAATCTGCCTTAACAACCAGCTTTCATTAAAAAAAAAAAAGAAAGAAAGAAAATTCACTTATTCGTAAAAGAAAACCTTGTCTTAGTCTTAGAATAAATATTTTTGGAATATGTGTGTTAATAATGCTAGTTGTACATATTTTCATGTACCTGAATGGAAAAGGAACATGAATAATGTCACAAATGTGGCAGAATTCCCAGAAACCACATTAGTCAAACAGCTAGAACTCAGTGGGCTTTCCAACAGGACAGTTTGTCTCAAGGAAGGTCAGAATGACCTTGCCAATAGCTGAGTCTGTAAATAAGTAATTACTGCATTCACAAAGCAAAGGGATCCCACAGTTGGCGAGGTTGAAGACAATATTAACATAGAAGACAAACTGTTTCCTGCCTTTGCATTTTCTCCTGATAACATCCCCTAAACTCCCAACGCTTGACTGCAGGCAAGAGGAAATGTACTATCCCTTGCTGAGTATCTACTATGTACCTGACACTTTATGGATAATGTTGCAAAGCCTTGTGTTCCATTGATATTAAAGAGAATGGGGATTGCTGCTAAGAAGATATTGCTCACAACCATTATAATTAACATGTATGACTGTAATGAGGATTAAATGCACCCTGGGCTCAGAACTATGCAGGAAGAGAAGCAAGGACACTGGAGAAGGCCACACATCAAGTCCATGGGACACAGTGCCTGACCAGACTGAGACTTAATCATAAAGACAGAGAACACACCCCACTCCCCCTCCAGGTTTGCACATGTAAAGTAACAAGTAACTTCCAAGATTCAGATCCATTTTCTTGGGAAAGGGAGCATAGAACACACACATATACACACACATACACAAGAAAACAAATACCTTGTGTATTGTATTTGAATGACTGAAAACAAAAACAGAAACCTTGAAATTATTTACAGAAAAAAAGATACATTACCGACAGAAGAACAAAGATTAGAATTATAGCAGATTATTTTTCAGAAGTCATGCAAACTAGAAGACAATGGAGGAACATCTTTAAAGAGAAAATGAAATCTGTCAAACCAGAATTCTATTCTAAACAAAAATATTTTACAAGAATGATGAAATATTTTTCAACAATAATTCTAGGAATTTATTGCCAGTAGGCATAATCTAAGGCACCTTTAAACATTTTGAAGTGCTCTGCTGCTAACCAAAAGGTCGAACCTGTCAGCTGCTCCAAGAGAGAAAGATGTAGCCACCTGCTTCCCTAAAGATTGCAGCCTTGGAAACGTTATGAGACAGTTCTACTCTGACCTATGCAGTGGCTTTGACTCAGTCGTGACTCTGCAGTGGGTTTTGTGTTTTGGGCTAGGTCCTTTAGCTGCATAAAAAGATTACTAATCTCTGTCCTGCCAACTTCACAGGGATGTTACTAGATACTACATAAGACAGTGTTTTTCAATGTGTAAAATTTTAGAAAAGGAAAATTTGCATTTTTTTTTTCTTCTCTTCTCATGGCAAGCATTACGCAGCTAGACAATGCATTGTTTGCATCATTTTGCAGTGAGCTGAACAAGGTGAACAAATTTTAAGTCCTCATCTCTAGTTATTATACTTTTAATTTTCAGCTTTCATGGTTGGTGGTTCTTTTTTCAAATCCTAATGACAAAATTAAGTGATTGGAACCCTGTCATGCAATGTTATTCTTGAAAAACCCCAGAGTTTCTGCCACTTTGAAAAATGCACTTAAGTTTCTTGAAATTCTGGCCTAGCCAGCCCACCCTCTATCTACTCTTTCCATTGCTCTGTGGGTATTTTTTGGAATTCTTTGAGGGGCCCAGCTACAGCCTGGCACTTTGCAACAGAGAGGTACCTGTCAGCTTCTCACTCCCCTTGGATCTACTCCAGCCAGTGAACCCTCGCCACTACCTCCTCCACTTTCTGGCAGCTGGAACTGGGAGGCTGGAACCCTGGAGCAAACTGTGACACCCAGCTGTTTGGTCTGCCACTAATAACAGCCTCTGCTGAATTATGACTTAATAGCTGTGCCTTTCCTTTAAAGGGCCCAAGTGAGAGAAAAGGAAAGGTCAATCTGACCTCTAGCCCACGTTCTCCTGGTGTGAAATGTTTCTTTGGACTATTTCTATATGTTTAATAGGTGGAAGCTTACTGAAAGTGTAGAAAGGTAATGTATTTTCAGACCTATTAATGGGATCCTAAAATTTAGAAAATGCCTTGACTACTCCGAGGAAGTCAAGAACAGAAAGAAAATTTTGCTTGGTTGCTACTATATAATAATAATAAATATCCATAAAATCTGAATATTTTAGTGAAAAAAGGAAGGAATGTTAAGATTAGTTGCCTAGCAGGCAACACAAGGGGCATTGGAGGTTGACAACGACATTGACAGTCCCATCTCCTGATTCTCACGTCTTCCTCCCTCTCACCCCCACAACCTGCTTTTTTTGCCATGGAAACTACTTATACCAACACATTGGTTATCATAAATGTGGAGACAAGCATATAATGTGACTGGAGGTACTAAGATATCTCAATCCAACTCATTAAGGACTCCACAGTCTGGGAACAAGTAACATTTAGGGCAACAGAAAGGCTGCACAGCTTAGAGCCCAGGGCAGAGCTTTCAGGCTCTAAGGGTCACTACCACCTTTGGGTTCACTTCCTTCTGAAGAGTGTTAGCAACTGGTGGTGGTGTTGTTATGTGCTGTCAAGCCATCTCCAACTGGTAGCAACCCCTCCTTAGAATTCTGAGATAGCTGGTTTTCCTCTTTCTAATTTTCATTGCCTTACATACTGTTTGTTCTTTTTTTTTTTTTCCTCTCTCTGTCTCACACATTACATGTTCTCTGAACACTTCCTTAATTTACTTCCACTCTTCCTTTTACATAAACTTATTTTCCATTCTTTTCTTTTGTCAAGATAATTCATGTCTTCCTCCCAGGTACACCTTTCACTGTTTAATCTTCCTTTATCTTTTATCTTATTTATGTTATTTATGGATGTCTTTGTTCTTCATTGTTTTCCCTCAGAAATGATTTAAGTACTTTTGTTTTTTTTCTTTTCCTGTAAGCTTGTATTTGCTTGTAATGGCTCCAGGTTTTGCTTTTGTCTCCAAAGTGGATGCTCACAAATGCCAAGTAGATTTAGAAATATAAACACATTATCAATTGTTTAACAACACTGGAAGTCTACATTGCTATAGCTCAGGGACAGTAGTTCTGCTAGTAGCATTCAATCTGTACTCTTAATCTTTTCTGATAAGCTTGCCTTACAGGAAGATAAGAGAAATTAAAGGCTGCTTTTTCAGCCATATGCTTTTGAAGTCAGCTAGTGCAGTTTCTAGTAGATGCCATTTTAACTCATTTTCGGATACAAAGTCTGAACCTCAAAATCAAATATTTCCTCACTATTCCCTCAAGATCCCTTGTCAAACCATCTGACTGACACAAAATACCAAAAGTCATATCCTACAACAAAATATTTTAACCTTAGGTGAATCAGAGAACATTTTACCTGGTAAATAGATGTGCTTTGGTGGATTTAAACAACTAACATAGCCAAACCAGCTTGACTTCTCTTTATGCATAAAACGCATGCTGGCAAAAGATTAATGAGCATGAATATTTATGATGTGAATTATATTTTGTCATAGGGATGCACTGTAAATATGGAAACCTAATGAAAAGGTGAGAGAGGATTATCGGTCAAATTTAAAATCATAGCATGCAATTGAAGAAAAAATCTTGCTTTGGGGATTTGCAATCAATGTATATTTATTTCTTTCATGTGAAAGCTATCATAGACAATCTACATACTCTTTGGACATTCATTAAAAGATACTTACAGAAATAAATAATTTTATTACCTGCTACTTAATCATGAATCATTCTAATTCCAGGAATCAAGAAAAACTTAAATAGTAATCCATTAACATTTACTAGACTGTCAAATATACAATATGAATATTCCATATTACTTATTTTCTATGCATAGAACAACAAGCCATAAATTAACAAACTGGACCACCTTCAAAATAAATTTCTCACAAGGGATCATACTGTGACTTAATATTGTCCAGATGTCAATACTACTAAAAGCAATAGATAAATTCAATACCATACCCCTGAAAATTCCAACAACCTTATTTGCAGAAATGAAAAAACCAATCCTCTGATTTATATGGAACTGTAAAGGGCACCAAATAGCCAGAACAATCTTGAAAATGAACAGAGTAGGAAGATTCATGCTTCCCAATCTCAAAACATATTGTAAAGCTATAGTAATCAAAAGAGTCTGGTACTGGTATAATGATAGATATAGAGACAAATCTACTATAATTCAGATTCCAAATATATGTGTTCCTATCTATGATTAATTAATCTTCAACAAGGGTGCTAACTCTGTCAAATGGAAAACAATAGGCTCTTAAAAAGTGGGTCTGGGAGAACTGGATTTCCACATGCAAAAGAATAAAGTTAGATCCATATCTCAAACCACATACAAAATTCCCTTAGTTTTTAACCTAATGTAATTTTATTGTTTCAGGATCCCATTTAGGATACATTACAATCAGTTATTATATATCCTTAGAGTCTTCTTGGCTTTAACAGTCTTTCATATTTTCTTTGTTTTTTGGTAAGCTTGACTGTTTTTTTTAATCTGAATTTATTTAGTTATTTTTTTAACTTTTTATTTTGATTTGGGTGAAATTTCACAAAGCAGATTTATTTCACATTTAACAGTTCATACACATTTTATTTGGTGACACTGACTACAATCTCCACAGAATAACAGTCTTTCTTCCCACTTCTTCCTTGTGGTTACCCTTTCCCTGTATATTTCTTGCCTGTGCATTCCTACCTCCTCACCTTTTTTCCTATGCAAATGCTGCCCTTCTGATCTCCTGTGGTTGATTGTTCTAAGGAGTGCATTTCCCTGGGGTATTTGTTCAGCTCATGTTGTTGTTGGTATGTCCCGATGAGTCAGACCTGACTCATAGTGACCCCTCCTTAGGTTTCCAAGGTGGTTGTTGTTGTTGTTGTTGTTATGTGCCATCGAGTCGGCCCCGACTCATAGCGACCCCTCCTTGGGTTTCCGAGGCAGTATCACTACGGAAGTAGGATTGCCCAACCTTCCTTCCGAGGAGTGGCTGGTGGGTTTGAACCGCCAGCCTTCTGGTTAGCAGTCAAGTGACTTAGCCACTATGCTACCAGAGCTCCCTTTCCAAGGTGGTATCATTACGGAAATAGATTGCCCAACCTTCCTTCCCAGGAGTGGCTGGTGGATTTGAACCACCAGCCTTCTGGTTAGCAATCAAGTGCCTTAGGCACTATGCTACCAGAGCTTCCTATTCAGTGCATAGATCTGTCTATATGGCTGAGTTAAGCCATAGTGAGTTCAATTTCAGGCCCAAAGGGTGACTCAGGGCCATAGTTTTGAGGGTTTCACCAGTCTCTATCTGACCAGTAAACCTGGTCTTTTTTATCTTCTTGAATTTTGCTCCACATTTTTTTCTATCACTCTATCCAGGATCCCCAATTTTGATCTCTTTGCAAGTGGTTGGCATTGGTAGATGGGCACCACTCATTTCTTCTGGTCTCAGAATCATATAGGCTGAGACTCTCATAGTCTATTAGTCCTTTGGACTGTTTCTTTATGTCCTTTGTTTGTCTTTGATTTTCTTCACCCTTCTTTGCTCCAGACCAGGAGAGACCAGTAGTTGCATCTGAGTCACAAGCATTTAAGAACCCAGTCACTACTCACCAACGTAAACAGTAAAGGTAAATACAATTGAATACACAATGCTGCATTATCAGTAATAGCAAACACTAATCTGCAGGTGGATATATAGTTAGACAGGCAAGAAAATCAGGTAACCTTGACAGATTTGAGGCATACTGTGGTCAGGTATTTTGTAGAATTCCCTCACATGGGCTTCATCTGATATTTTTCTCATGATTTGACTGGAGTTATTAGGATTTTTGAAAAGAAGGCCACTGAAGTAAAGTGACATTTACATGACAAAATATCATGTTGATTTGTGTCCTCCAAAAATTGTGTCTTCAAGTTTTACCTGTGGTTATTTCTCATATGACCTTATTTGGAAGAAGCACTTTTACATATGCAATTAGTTTAGTTAATAAGAGGTCATATTGGAGTTATCAAAACCAAACCAAATTCACTGCCATTGAGTTGATTCTGACTCATAGTTACCCCCTTTGGGTTTCTGAGGAAGTAAATCTTTACAGAAGTAGATTGCCCAGTCTTCCTTCCACAGAGTGGCTGGTGGATTTGAACAAACAAACTTCTGGTTAGCAGTCAAATGCCTTAGGCACTATGCCACCAGAGCTCCTTATACTGGAGTCAGGTAGACATTAATTCAATTATACCAGTGTCTTCATAAGAGAAAAGAGACATAGACAGAGAGGGGCAGAGAGAAAATTGCTATGTAAAGATGGAGGTAAGATTGGAGTGAAGTTGTCACAAACCAGGGAATGCCAAGTACTGCCAGCCAGCATCAGAGGTAGGAGAGAGGCTAGGAACATATTCTCCCTCAGAGCCCTCAGAAGGAATCAGTATTGTTGGCACCCTGATTTCAGCATTCTAACCTCCAAAATGGAGTTCTGGTAGCATAGTGCCTAAGGCACTTGACTGCTAACTAGAAGGCTGGCAGTTCAAACCCACCAGCCACTCCTCGGAAGGAAGATGGGGCAATGTACTTCCATAGTGATGCTGATGTTGTTGTTGTGTGCCGTCGAGTCGGCCCCGACTCATAGCGACCCCTCCTTGGGTTTCCGAGGCAGTATCACTACTGAAGTAGGATTGCTCAACCTTCCTTCCGAGGAGTGGCTGGTGGGTTTGAACTGCCAGCCTTCTGGTTAGCAGTCAGGTGCTTTAGCCACTGTGCTACCAGAGCTCCATAGTGATACTGCCTCGGAAATCCAAGGAGGGGTCGCTATGAGTTGGGTCCGACTCGATGGCACATAACAACAGCAACCTCCAAAATGGTGAGAGAATAAATTTCTGTTGTTTTATGGTACCCCGTTTGTGATACTTTTTTGCAGCAGCTGTAGGAACTAATACAGGTAAAATTGGCATGATTTGTCACCATTAATATTAAACTTGATCACCTGGCTAAGGCAGTTGCTGCAGTGCAGTGTATTTGGTGGTATGGCCATTCTACCCATGGTCTTTGACTCCCACCAGATAACTGGGTGTGACTATGCAGATGTGAGGTGCTTGTGGCCCACCAAAGAGATTGGTCAACTTGTTAATAATATAAATAAGGGGCATGGTACCCTTATGGGGGTGGGATTATGCAAATAAGGTATATCCTAACATGGAGATTGGTCAGTTTTGTCATCCCAGTAGGCTTAAAATGAGCCACCGCAGAGGCTAGTCTTTCTCACTACCACCATGAAAGTAGAGTCAGGATTGGAGCATGTCCTTGAACCCAAGATCCCTGCACTGATCTTCTTTGACCTGGGAGACAGAAAGAGAGCTGTAACATTTTGCTGAGATGGCAACAGATGGTCAGAAGCAATAGTAGAGAAACAGTGGCAGCAAACATGGCAGGAGAGAGCATACTGGGCTGCCAGACCCATGGAGTGAGAAAACCAAATGCCTTTGGGTTGAGGCTTACTAGCAGAGTGAGGTGCTTCTAGACACTTACTGTTGTTTGTTGTTGTTGTTATGTGCCATGAAAATGGAGTTCTGGTAGCATAGTGCATAGCATAGCACTTGACTGCTAACCAGAATGCTGGCAGTTCAAACCCACCAGCCACTCCTCGGAAGGAAGATGGGGCAAAGTACTTCCATAGTGATGTTGTTGTTGTTGTTGTGTGCCGTCGAGTCGGCCCCGACTCATAGTGACCCTTCTTGGGTTTCTGAGGCAGTATCACTACGGAAGTAGATTGCCCAACCTTCCTTCCAAGGAGTAGCTGGAGGGTTTGAACCTAGCAGAGCTAAAAGAGTTTTGTAAACTTCCTCAAGCAGGACAGAGACCAGGCCAAGAGGCTAGAGAGAGACTTGCCTTCAGGCACATCTGAAAGGAGGCTGCCTAGATAGAATAACTACATCCTGAGCCTGTTCCTGATCCTGAATTGCAAACTTTTACTTCACTAATAAACCCCATAATTATGAGTATTGTCTGTGAGTTCTATGTGGCCATCACAATGAATTATTGAACCCAACAGAGAAGTAGAGTATTGTGGGAGTTACAATTGATGTCAGAATTTGTAAAACATTTGGAGAGTGTCTGCATGTCTGACCTCCACCTCATAGGAATCAGCCTTTGGCTGTTGATGATGATCTTGATCCTCCTCCTTCCTTGTGAAGTTGGAGGAGGTCAGACACCTCCATAATACTTTTTTTTATAGTATTGTTTTCAAGGTTTTTCCACTGTGAAGATATTCTCTGCCTCCTCTTTCCATATAGTGGTGGCCCCATGTGGGTCAGAGTAGAATTGTCCTCTACATGATTTTCAATGGCTGATTTTGGAAATAGATCCCAAGTCCTTTCTTTTGAGGCACATCTGGGTAGGTGTAAACCTCCAACATTTTGGTTTGCAGCTAAACAAGTTCATTGGTTTAACTACCTAGGGATTCCATGAGTCAGAATTGACTAGATGGCAACTGGTTACTGGTTCTGTATAATCTCTTTGGAAAAAAAAATCACTATACACAGCCCACACTTAAGAATAGAGAATTATGCTCCAACTCCTAAACTTCAGAATGCATGCATAAATCATTTGGAACTCTTCTACATGGCAGGTCCTTGTGGGTTGCACAAATGGTTTGTGCTTAACTATTAACTAAAGGTTGGTAGTTCAAATCCACCAAGCACCACAACATAAGAAGGGCCTGGTGATCTGCTTCCATAAAGATTACAGACAAGAAAATCTTATGAAACAATTCAACTCTGTAACACATGGAGTCACCAAGAGTCGGGGACTGATTCAAAGGTTACTGAAACAACACCGACAAAAATAGAGTCATGAACATCAACTTTGTACTCCAAGTTATAACCTAATATTGCTTTATTTATTTGTTGTCCAACTTGTTTTAGCTTTTGCCATTGGAAGAGTTTTCAGTTGACATCTGTGTACCTTTGACATCCACGTACCTTTGACATCCACCATCATGGTCATTTTTTGCTGTTGTGCTTTGCTTTGTTTTTGAGCACTTCTTTCCTTATGTAATTACAAGAGAATCCAGGGTCATTTTGTATATCTCTCATCCCAGTCCCAAATCAATTCTTTGTCTAAGGAAACCTGGTTCCTTTTATTAACAAATGAATGGTACTAGAAACCATGGTTTGAGCATGAGGTGTGCTCATTACTACTAATGATGGAAGATGGGATCATTTCTTCTAGGCTGTGCAGCTAACACAGCAAGGAGTTATATGTGTATATTCTAACCTTGTAGATACAGATAATACAAATATTTCTATATGTAACCATCTTTATATGCATATAATTTCTTATTGGTATTTCTAAACTCTAATTTATTACCATACAAATAATTATGTTCTCCCATTGCTTGTCTGTAAACTCCTATTTCAACAGTGAAAAAAATCTGGCTCTTACACTCTGAGATCTATTTATCTGATGCTTCATTTACAGTATTACATCTAAAGCCACTGGAGAATTTTTAACCCATACCCCAATGGATAAATAAAAAGTAGAATAAAAACAGTGTTTATGTTCAGTTTCTTTTACCTATAATTTTAAAGAGGAGCTCTGGTAGTGTAGTGCCTAAGGCATTTGACTACTAACCAGAAGACTGGTGGTTCAAACCCACCAGCCACTCCCTCAGAAGGAAGGTTGGGCAATCTACTGCTGTAGTGATACCACCTAGGAAACCCAAGGAGGGATTGCTATGAGTCAGATACAACTCAACAATGACGGGTTTTGGGGTGGGATAATTTTAAGGACTCCATTTATTTCCAAAATACTTAGGTTAGCACTTTTTCTCCCTACAATCCATGTTGGGATCTACCAAATTCCTAAAGATTTTTTTTTTTTTAATTTTTAATGTTAAGAGTTACTATTTGTGCTAAAAGTTATAATGGATTTGCACAAATATGTAGTTCATATACCAACCATTATAGTACTACACAGAATAGAGGCACCACCCAAATGATTATCCTTTGCTTCACCCATTAAATCTTCTCCTCATTTCCCCAAAACCCCTAGCAACATCTGATCTAACTACCATTTCAGTAGTTTTTTTTTTTTTCAGCATGTCAAATAATATAATCATACAGTAGTCATAATTATAATTTTTAGATTGACTTCTTAGTAAGTTCCTTTAAGATTTATTCATATCTTTTCCTAGCGTATTAGCTCATTTCTTGTTTGATGAATTAAATTGCATTGTAAGGATATACTACAGATACATTGACCTAAGGAAGGACATCCTGGATGTTTCCAGTTTTGGGCAATTATAAAAAAAGCTGCTGTAAATATGTGTGTGCAGATTTTTGTGCAGATGTAAGTGTTAAAGTAAGTTAGGTAAATACTTAGAAACACAATTTCTGGATTATATCACAATAGTATAATTTTATAGGAAACAACCACGCTATTCTCCAAAGTGCTGGACCATTTTGCATTAGCACCAGCAATGAGCGAGGGTTTCTATTGTTCAAAACCCTTGCTAGCAATTGACATGACCAGTTTTTTTTATTATTATTTCATCCATTTTAATAGATGTCAAGTGGTATCTGAGGAGCCCTTGTGGTGCAGTGGTTAAAGTGTTCAGATGCTAACCCAACAATCCACAGTCTGAATCCACTAGCCACTCTGTGGGAGAAAGACATGCCAATTTGCTTCTGTGGAAGCTTTGGAAACCATATGGGGCAATTCTACTCTGTCCTATAGAGTCCCTGAGTTAGAATCTACTCCATGGCAGTTGTTGTTGTTGTTGTTATGTGCCGTCGAGTCAGCCCCCACTCATAGAGACCCCTCCTTGGGTTTCCAAGGCAGTATCACTACGGAAGTAGGATTGCCCAACCTTCCTTCCGAGGAGTGGCTGGTGGGTTTGAACTGCCAGCCTTCTGGTTAGCAGTCAAGTGCTTTAGCCACTATGCTACCAGAGTTTTGGTTTTAGTGATATCTCATTGTTATATTTTGTTTTTCCCTCATGACAAATGATCATAAGCATCTTTTCATATGCTTATTTGCTATCTGAATATTTCCATTTTTTGAGGTGTCTATTAAGATTATTTTCCCATTTTAAAGATGGATTGTTTCTCTTCTTGTTGAGCTTTGTATATCTTGGATACAAATCTTTTACCAGATTTGTATTTTTAATTTTTATTGTGATTTAGGTGAAAATTTACAGAGCAAATTCATTTGCCATACAGCAGTTCATATACATTTTGTTTCATGACATTGACTGAAATTGCACACAGTGTAACAGCTCTCTTCCCACATCCTCCCCATAGTTACCTCTTCCCTGTGTCCTTCCTTTCCATGCACTCTCAAAAGCACCCCCAAACTGTCTCCTGTGCAAACACTGCCCTCTGTTCTCCCATGATTGATCACTCTAAAGAGTATATCCGTCTGATGTAAATGTTCACCCCATAGGCTTTTCTATTGTTTGGCTGGAAGCCACAGGAGTGAGTTCAGTTCCAGACCTGAAAGGTAACTAAGGGCCATAGTCTCAGGGTTCTCACCAGGCCCTATCAGTCCAGCAATCCAGTCTTTTTTTCATAATTTTGAGTTTTGTTCCACATTGTTCTCCCACTCTATCCAGGAGTGATCTTTTTCTGCACTGATCCCTATCTGAGTGGTTGACAGTAGTAGCCAGGTACCATCTAGTTCTTCTGGTTTCATGGTAATATAGGCTGAGGATCACATGGTGTACTAGTCCCTTGGACTGATTGTTTCCATGCATATTTGATATATGTTTTGCTTGTATTTTATGCCAATATGTGATGGGCTTTTTCACTTACTTAATAGTATCTTTCAGAAAGCAGATGTTTTTAATTTTAATAAAATCCAAGTTATCATGTTTTCTTTTATGGATCATGCTTTTACTCTTGCATCTAAAAACTTAACACCAAACTGAAAGTGACATACCTTTTCTCCCATGTTTTCTTTCTAGAAATGTTATAGTTTTGCATTTACATTATTAACATCTATGACCCACTTGCCTGTTAACGAGAAGGCTGGCGGTTCAAACCCACCAGCCACTCCTTGGAAGGAAGATGGGGCAATCTACTTCCTTAGTGATACTGCCTTGGGAACCCAAGGAGGGGTCTCTATGAGTCGGGTCTGACTCAATGGCACATAATAACAGCAACAACATGACCCATTTGATTCAATTTTTAGTGAAAGTTGTACTTTTTGCTTATTGTTGTTGTTAAGTGTCATTGAGTTGGTTCTGACTCATAACAACCCTGTGTACAACAGAAAAAAAATATATTGCCTGGAACTGCACCATCCTCACAAATATTGCTGTGCTTGAGCTCACTGCTGCAGCCTCTTGTCAGTCCATCTTGTTGAGGGTCCTCTTTCACTGACCTTCTACTTTACCAAACATGATATCCTTCTCCAGGGATTCTTCCAGAACCTTTTTCCTAGTCTCTCTTATTCTAGAAGATCCACTAAAATCTGTCGACCATGGGTGTCCCCATGGGTATTCGAATTACTGATGGCATGTTGTTGTTGTTTTTAGGTGCTATTGAATCAACTGCAACTCACAGTAATCCCATGTACAACAGAATGAAACACTGCCTGGTACTGTGCCATCCTCACAATCCTTGTTACACTTGAGCCCAGAGTTGCAGATACTGTGTCAATTCATCTTATTGAGAGTATTCCCCTTTGTCACTGACCTTCTACTTTACGAAGCATGATATCCTTCTCCAGGAAATGATCCCTTCTGGCAATATGACCAAAGTAGGTGAGATGAAGTTGGCCATTCTTGCTTCCAAGGGACATTCTGGCTGCACATCTTCCAAGATAGGTTTGTTCATTCTTCTGTCTCCCTGGTATTTTCAGTATTCTTCTCCAACACCGTAATTCCAAGACATCAACTCTTCTTCAGTCTTCTATATTGATTGTACAGCTTTCACATGCATATAAGGCAATTGAAAATACCATGGCATGGGTTAGGCACCCTTTAGTCTTCAAAGTGGCATCTTTGCTTCTTAACACTTTAAAGATGTCTTTTGCAAGATTAGCCTCAGCTGAATCTATCCTTGGTCTAGAGTATGCCTCTGTTCACTGACGTCCATCTGATCATCTCAGGTGTTTATGTGTTTATCTATATAGCCTAGAGTTTGGTGTTAATGACAATGTGACATTGTGGACACATTGGTTGGTATTAGCATCTGTCATCTATCTCTTGCAAAGACACCAGTGATACAAAATACCTGCGGTCCTTACAGAAACAATAGAAGACAGACGCAGAGTAATCCCT
>NW_006921785.1:331215-345988 GCF_000298275.1 Orycteropus afer afer
TGTCTTCCAAATCTCTTGGCATAACCAAGTGAGTGCCTCCAGTGCAGCATCCATTTGTTGAAATATCTCAATGGGTATTCCGTCAATTTCCAGAACCTTGTTCTTCGCCAATTCCTTCATCGCAGCTTCGACTTCCTCCTTCGGTACCATTGGTTCTAGATCATATGCCACCTCCTGAAATGGATGAAGATCCACCAGTTCTTTTTGGTACAGTGACTCTGTGTATTCCTTCCATCTTCTTTTGATATTCCTTGCATCATTCAATGTTTTGCTCTTAGAATCTTCCAATATTGCAACTCGAGGCTTAAATTTTTTCTTCAATTCTTTCAGCTTGAGAAATGCCGAGCATGTTCTTTCTTCTTGGTTTTCTAACTCCAGGTCTTTGCACATTTCATTATAGTAATTGGCTTTGACTTCTCGGGTTGCTCTTTGAAATCTTTTGTTCAATTCTTTTATCTTGTTATTTCTTCCATTTGCTTTAGCTACTCTCTGCTCAAGGGTGAGTTTCAGAGTCTCTTTGTCATCCATTTTGGTTTTCTCTTCTTTTGTTGTCTTTTTAGTGACCTCTTGCTTTCTTCATGGGTGATGCTCTTGATGTCATCCCACAATTCATCTGGTTCCGGTCACTGGTGTTCAATGCTTCAAATCTATTCTTTACATGGTCTCTAAATTCAGGAAGGATATATTCTAGATCATATTTTGGCTTTCATGGACTTGTTTTAATTGTCTTTAACTTCAAATTGAACTTGCATATGAACAGTTGATGGTCTGTTCCACAATCAGCTCCTGGCCTGGTTTTGGCTGAAGATATTGAACTTCTCCATTGCCTCTTGCCACAGATGTAGTCAATCTTTATGTTGAGCTATAATCAATACTAGAGATGGTATTCTTTGATCTTCATCAATAAGTGCTTCAAGTTATTACTTTCAACAACCAAGGTTGTGTCATCTGCATATTGCAGGGTGTTAATGAGTCCTCCTCCAATCCTGATGCCATGCTGCTGTAGAGTCCCATGTCACAGCAACATGCAAGCCACCCCAGTATGACAAACTTACAAATACATAATGGGATCTTTGCTTAGGTTCTTTTTTTTTTTTTTAACATGGGCATCCAATTGTTTCAACATCACTTATTGAAAAGACTATTCATTGTTTTTTGAATTACCTACCTTTTTCTTCTGGTCAAAGATTGTTGTTGTTGTTGTTATGTGCCATCGAGTCGGCCCCAACTCATAGCGACCCCTCCTTGGGTTTCCGAGGCAGCATCACTACGGAAGTAGGATTGCCCAACCTTCCTTCCGAGGAGTGGCTGGTGGGTCAAAGATTAGTGGGCTATTTTCATGAATAACTTTCTATACTCCCTATTCTGTTCCAAATAATCTACAAGCTTATTTTTTCAATGCTATGCTATCTTTATTACTGTTTATAGTAAGTTTTGAAATTGGATAATATAAATCCTCCAACTTTATTCATCTTTTTTAGTATTGTATTGACTATAATTGGTCTTTTATTTTTTTCATTTAAACTTTAGAATAAGATTGCTGATTTCTAGGAAACAGTTTGTGGGGATTTGACAGAGATTGTGCTGAATTTATAGATCACAATGGGAAAAAAGTGACATTTTGTCAATTTAAAGTTCTAACTGATGAATACAAAATATCTCTTCAATTGTCCAGATTCCCTTTGATTTTTTTCATCAGTGTTAGAGTTTTCTGCATATATATCCTATACATAACTTTTATATTTATACCTAAGTATTTCATTTATCTTTATGCTACTGTAAATTATGTATACTTTATTTCAAAATCCAATTTTTTACTGTTGGTATATGGGAAAGCAATTGACTTTTTAGTTTTAACTTTTATCTTGCAGCCTTGCCGTACTCACTTATTAGTTACTGTAAGCTTTTGTGTTTGGTTAGTTGTTTTTTTTTTTTTTTTTCCTTCTTCTCTTATACCATTATTTAGGACTTGTGATATGTTTAATAGGAAGTGTGAGAGGACATTATTGGTTTGTTTCCTGCCTTTATGGGGAAAATGTCTAATATCTCATCAATAAAAATTATGCTTACTGTATATTTTTTCTTTATGCTCTTTATCAAGTTAATAAACAGCTTTCCTCTATTCCTAGTTTGCTTATAGCTTTTATCATGAATTGGTATTGAGTACTGTCAAATTCTTCTTCTGCATCTATTGATGTAAACACATGATTTTTTTTTTCTATTGATGATGTACTAGTTGATTTCAAATGTGAAGTTGGTCACAAATATATAGTTGGTCTATATACCTAGAATATATCGCATTTGGTCCTGGTTTATAATTGTTTTTGTATATTATTTAATTAAATCTGCCAATAATTAGTTGATATTTGTTTTCATATTCATGAAATATGTTGTTCTGTAATTTTTTTTTCTTGTAATGTTTCTACCTGGATTTATTATTAGAGCAATGCTGGCCTCATAGAATTATTTAGGAAGTTTTCCTTCTGTTTATGATTTTTGGAAGAGATTGTGAAGAATTGGTATAATATCTTCCTTAAATGTTTAGTAGAATAGTGAAACCATCTGGACATGTGGTTTCTTTTTAGAAAAGTTATTAACTATTGATTCAATTTGTTGAATAGTTAAGTATGCTATTCAGACAATCCATTTTTCTCCTGTGAATTTTGGTAGTTTATGTCTATCAAGAAATTGGTCCATTTCATATGAGTTTACAAATGTATGGACATATAATTTGTCCATATTCTTAATTTTCTTTCTATTCTCTACTAGATCAGTAGTGATGACCTCATTTTGATTTTTGATATTAAGATATTAAGTAATTTCTGCTCCCCTTCCTCTTTTTCCCTTGGTTAGCCTGCCTATAAGCTTATCAGTTTTATTGACTGTGTCAAAGAACAAGCTTTGCTTTTTTTTTAATTGCTTTCCTGTTTTAATTTCACTGATTTCTGCTCTGATTTTTTTTGTTGTTGTTATTTCTTTTTCTGCTTATTTTAGTCTTAAATTCCTCTTCCTGCTGTATTTTCCTACAGTATCAGCTTAGATTATTAATTTTAGATCTTTCTTTTTATATATTCAATGCTATAAATTACCCTCTAACCACTACTATTGGTGCATGCATCTCAAAGATTTTTATAAGTTATAGTTTCACTTTCATCTAGTTAAAAATATTCTAATATTATTTTAGAAACTTCCTCTTTGACTCATCTGTTACTTATAAATGTTATTTAATTTCTAAGTATTTTGGAACTTCTCAGCTATCTTTCCCATATTGATTTCTAGTTTAATTTCACTGTGACCTGAGAAGATATTCTTCTTTTGAATTTGTTTATGTGTGTTTTACAACCTAGAATATGGTCTATCTTGGTAAATGTTCCACGTGAGCTAGAAAGCAATGTGCATTGTGCTGTTGTTAGATGGAACAATCTATAAATGTCAATTATATGAAGTTGACTGATTTTGCTGTTCAAGTCAACTATATTATTGATTTCCTGCCTGCTTATCTATCAATTTTTTAAAAAAGCAGTGTTAGAGTCTCTAATTATAATAGTGTGTTGATCTATTTCTTCTGTCAGTTCTGTCAATTAGCCCCATGCATTTTGACACTCTGTTGTTAGATACAGTTTTAGAATCATTATGGCTTCTTGAAGAACTAACCTTTCTATTATTATGTAACTTCTTTTTATTACTGATAGTTTTCCATATTCTGAATTTTATTATGTCTGAAGTCAGTATGGTGGTTCTAAGTTTTCTTTTGATTAGAGTAAGCATGGTATATATCTTTCTCCATGTCTTGCTCATACCTTATCAGAGTCTTTACATTTCTGGTGTGTACTTTCTACACAATGTATAATTGAATTTTATCAGTTTGCTTGTTTGTTATCTTCTCTGAAAATCTCTTTCTTTTAATTGATGTATTTAGCCAATTCACATGTAAAGCTTGTATTGATAGGGTTGGATTAATATCCACCATCTTTGTAAGTCCACCACTCCTCTGTCAGTTTGTCATACTGTGGTGGCTTGCATGTTGCCGTAAGGCTGGAAGCTATGCCACCAGTATTTCAAATGCCAGCAGGGTCATTCATTGTAGACAGGTTTCAGCAGAATTTCCAGAGTAAGACATGCTGGGAAAAAGGATGGGGACATCCATTTCTGAGAAAATTTGGCCACTGAAAACCTTATGAATAACAGTGAAATACCATTTGAAATATTACTGGAAAAATTTATGAACAGCAGTGAAACATTGTCTGATACAGTGTTAAAAGATGAACCCCTCAGGTTGGAAGGCACTCAAAACAGAATTGGAGAAGAGCTGCCTCCTTAAAGTAGAGTCGACCTTAATAACATGGATGGAGTAAAACTTTCGAGACCTTCATTTGCTGATGGGGTATGACTAAAAATGGGAAGAAACAACTGTAAACATTCATTAAGAATCAGAATGTGGAATGTAAAAAGTGTAAATCTAGGAATATTAGAAGTTGTCAAAAGTGGAATGGAATGCATAAAGATCAATATCTTAGATGTTAGTGAGTTGAAATAGACTGGTATTGACCATTTTGAATTAGACCATCATACAATCTACTACACTAGGAATGAAAAATTAATGAGGAATGGCATCTCATTCTTCATCAAAAACAAAAACAAAAAAAATCTTAAGATGTATCCTAAAGAACAATGCTGTCAGTGATAGGACAACAAACATACATTCATAAGGAAGACTAGTTAATACTACTATTATTCAAATCTACACACCAAACATTAAAACCAAAGATGAAGAAATGGAGGATCTTTACCAACTTCTGCGATCTGAAATTGATCAAACATGCAATCAAGATGTGTTGATAATTACTGGTGATTGGAATGCAAAAGTTGGAAACAAAGGAGAATCATTGGTTATTGAAAAATATGGTCTTGGTGAAGATTACATGATAGAATTTTACAAGCCAATGAGTTATTAGTTACAATAATTTTTTCAACAACATGGAAGCAGCAGTTAAGAAATCAGACATCATATTGCACTGGGCAAATCTGCTACAAAAGACCTTTTTAAAGGATTAAAGAACAAAGAGATAAATTTGAATACTAAGTTGCACCTAACCCAAGCCATGATCTTTCCAGTCACCTCATATGCATGTGAAAACAGGACAATGAGTAAGGAAGGCTGAAGTAGAGATGATGTTTTGAATTGTGGTGTTGGCAAAGAATACTGAAAATACTATGGACTGCCAGAAGAATGAACAAATCTGTCCTGGAAGTGCAGCCAGAATGCTCCTTGGAAGTGAAAATGGCTAGACTTTGTCTCACCTACTTTGGTCATGATGTTCAAAGAGACCATTTTCTGGAGAAAGATATCATTCTTGGTAAACCAGAGGGTCAGCAGAAAAGGGGAAGAGCTTCAGTGAGATGGATTGACACAGTGGCTGCAATGATGGGCTCAAGCATAACAAGGATTGTAAGGATGGCACAGATCTAGTTGGTGTTTCATTCTGTTGTAGGGTCACTATGTGTAGGAGTTGAGGTGATGATACCTAACAAGAACAACAACATCTTTGTACATGGTTTCTATTTGTTGTACTTGTTCTTTCTTTCTTTTTCACACTTCCTTTCCTGCCTTCAAGGAGCTCTGGTGGCATTGTAGGTAAGTACTGGGCTGCTAACCAAAAGGTAGATAGGTGGATTGAACCTACCAGCTGCTCCACAGGAGAAAAATGAGGCAGTCTGCCTCTGTAAAGTTTACAGTTTTGAAAACCCTGTGGGCAGTTCTCCTCTGTCCGGTTGGGTCACTGTGAGTCAGAATCAACACAAGGGCAGTGGCATTTTTTTTTTTTTTCTTTCACTGGTTTTCATTGAGCATTTTATGAGATTCTTTCTTACCTTCTCTCTTAGTATATGAATTATAATTGTTCTTTTGAATTTTTTTATTGATTGTCTTAGAGTTTCCATATGCATTTCTCACTCATCTAATCCTATAACGCTACACAAATTTGCATGTAGTGTTGTTACCTTATAATCAAATTCCTAATTTCTCTCTCTCATCTCTTATTATTTTGCTGTTATTCATTTCACTTATTTATGATAAAGAATTTGGCTTATCATAAATTCTGATTAGCAAACCAGAAGGTCAGCAGTTCAAACCTACCAGCTTCTCCACAGAAGGAAGATGAAGTGATCTACTTCCGTAAAGATTTACAACCTCAGAAACACAATAGGGGTCACTATGAGTCAGATTCCACTCAATGGCAGTGAGTTTGTTTGCTTGTTTGTTTTATATATACATATATATATATATATATATATATATATATATATATACTATAATCACCCAGTACGTTGTTGTTATTATTACTTTAAACAATTATTTTTAGACATATTAATAATAACAAAAATAGAAGACTATATTATATCTTCATTTATTCCTCTCTGACATTCTCCTTTTTTTTATGTAGATATATGTTTCTGACCCATATCATTTTCATCTCCCTGAAAAACTTCTAACGTTTCTTGCAGGACATGTCTGAAAAAAAAAAAAAAAAAACCTCACAGCTGTCAAGTCAATTTCAACTCATAGCAACCCCTCCTTGGGTTTCCAAGGCTGTATCACAATAGAAGTAGATTGCTCAGCCTTCCTTCCAAGGAGTAGCTGGTGGAGTTGAACCTCCAGCCTTCTAGTTAGCAGTCAAATGCCTTAGGCACTGTGCAGGACATGTCTGCTAGTGACTAAATCCTCTAGATTTTGTTTGTTTGAGAAAGCCTTTGTTTCTCCTTTACTCTTGAAGCATAATTTCATTGGATATAGATTTCTAGCTTGTTGTTTTGGTTTGTTCTTTTAGCACTAAAATTCACTCCATTCTTCTTGTCTATATAGAAATGACTATAATTTTATTTTTGTTTCTATATAAGTTACATGATTTATTTCTTTCTCTACTCAGGTTTATTTTAAATTTTTCTTTTCTTGAATCTGAACATAATATGTCCTAGATGTAATTTTTGCACATTTTTTTCTGTTTTTCCTGTTCTCTGAGCAACTAGCACCCTGTTACTGGTGAAAACTGAATGAGTCTCTTGTACCCACAAGTAGATTGGGCAACCTACTTCCATAGAGATACTGCTTCAGAAACCCAAGGAGGGGTTGTTATGAGTTGGGACCAACTCGATGGCAGTGACTTTTTTTTTTATTATTAACATAATGATAAAAAAAGAACATCTCACCATTTTACTCAACAAATAGAAGCTGTTGCAATAAAATAAGAAAAAGGACTAGGAAACAAAGATTTTAGAAATAAAATCTTATTTGTTAAAAAATGACATTGTTTCATCCTTGAATAAAAAAATGAATCTCTGAAGAATATTCAAGAACAAGTAAATGAATTTAATAAATAATAATATGCAAAGGTCATAAACAAAATTCAACTATATTTCTATATATTAGTAATAAATTGCCATTAAGGAAAAAAATATTAAAAATGCATCAAAATGAAGTATTCAGAAATATTTAATGAAATATGTGTAAGACATGTATGCTTAAACTGTATACATTTCCCAGTGAAATTAAAGATTTAAATAAATGAAGTATATACTCTATTTGTGGATCTGAATACTCAATATAGTTATTTAGGTATTCTCCCTAAATTTATCATATAGAAACAATAAAATTTCAATCAAAATCTAAGTAGTCTTTGTTTTTGGGAGTTGACAAGCTGATTACAATATTTATTTGGAAATGAAAATATGAAGGAGCTCTGGTAGCACAGTGACTAAGGCATCTGACTGCTAACCAGAAGGTTAACAGTTCAAACCCACCAGCCACTCCATGGAAACAAGATTGGGCAATCTACTTCCCTAAAGATTTAGTGTGTTGGACACCCAATGGGGGTTGCTATGAGTTGAGCTCAACTTGACAGCGGTGGGTTTTGGTTAGACAAAATAAAGGCATTCTGGTTGCATAGTGGTTAAAGCATTTGGCCGCTAATCAAAAAGTTGGTAGTTCAAACCCTCAGCTGCTCTGTGGGAGAAAGTTGAGGTAGTCTGCTTTTGTAAAGATTTACAGCCTTGGGGACCTTATGAGGCAGTTCTACTCTGTCCTATAGGGTTGGTATGAGTCGGGATCAACTCAATGGCTGTTGGTTTGTATTTGCCTGGTTTGTTGTTGTTGTTGTTATGTGCCGTAGAGTTGGAACCAACTTATAGCGACCCCTCCTTGGGTTTCTGAGGCAGTATCACTAAGAAAGTAGATTGCCCCATCTTGAACCGCCAGCCTTCTGGTTAGCAGTCAAGTGGTTAGGCACTATGCCTACAATTTTTAAAAGAAAAATTAGGAGATTTAGACTATTTCATCACAAACTCAATATGAAGCTACAATTATCAAGCCTGCAGAGTATTAGAGAAAAGATGGATTCAAATATTACTGGGACAGAATAGAAGGTTCATATATATAGTGAAAAGAAACCATACAAATGCCCAAGAAGTGCATAAAAAGGTGCTCAATTTTCTTAGACATTAGGGAAATATGAATCAAAATGACAGCAAGATAGCAATACACATCTTCTAAAGTAAGGTGATCAGCAATATGAAATATTGGCAAAGATGTGGAGCAACTGGGACTCTGATATATTCTTGGTGAGAGTACAAAATCCTACAGGTATTTTGAGCAACAATTTGGAAGTTTCATGTAAAGTTAGTTATAAACTTCCTGTACAATCAAGCAATTCCACTTCCAGGTACTTAATCAAGAGAAATGGAATCAAATTTCCACATGGAGACTTGAATTCAAGTATGTATAACAGTTTTTATTCACAATAGCCAAAACTTGAAAATAAATCAATCATTCATCAACAAGTAAATGAATTTAAAAATAAATAAATAAATACATCTACACTCGGCAAAAAAAGGAACCGACTACTGATACGCAGAAAAGCATGGGTAGATCTCAAAACCATTATGCTAAGAAAGAAGCCAGACTTAAAATGCTACATACAATATGATTCCATTTATATAATATTCTAGAAAAAAGTAAAACTGTGAGGTTGCCTGCTGCTGAAGGTTGGTCAGGAGATTATCTGAAAAGAAGCATTAGGGAAATTATGGGGATGTTGTTTCTGAATCTTCATTATGGTGGTGACTGTGTACGTTTATGAAAACTCATCATACAATGCACTTAAATGGTTACATTTGATTGTAAATTATACTTAAACATAACTGATTTTAAAACTATAAAATGATCATTTCAGATTTCATATCTCATTCTTTAGCAAAAATGCATGGAGTGACAGAAAGAATTACTAACAACTTGGGGGAGAGAATATGGGAAAAAAGAAAGAAGGGAAATAATATACATGAATCTCCCCAAAACAAATGTTGTTGTTGTTGTTGTTGTTGTTAAGTGCCGTCGAGTCGTTTCCGACTCATAGCGACCCCACGCACAGCAGAACGAAACACTGCCCGATCCCGCACCAGCCCCACAATCCCTGCTATACTCGAGCCCATCATCGCAGCCACTGTATCAATCCATCTCGTTGAAGGCCTCCCCCTCTTTCGTCGACCCTCCACCCTACCAAGCATGACATCCTTCTCCAGGGAATGGTCCCTTCTTACAACATGACCAAAATAGGTGAGACGAAGTCTGGCCATTCTTGCTTCCAAGGAGCATTCTGGCTGCACTTCCTCCAGGACAGATCTGTTAGTTCTTTTAGCAGTCCATGGTACTTTCAGCATTCTTCGCCAGCACCACAACTCAAAAGCATCAACTCTTCTTCGGTCTTCCCTATTCATTGTCCAGCTCTCACATGCATACAAGGTGATTGGAAATATCATGGCTTGTGTCAGGCGCACCTTAGTCCTCAAGGAGATATCCTTGCTCCTCAGCACTTGAAACAGTTCCTTCGCAGTTGACTTTCCCAATGCTACACGACGTCTAATGTCCTGACTGCTGCTTCCATTGGCATCGATTGTA
This sequence comes from Orycteropus afer afer, assembly GCF_000298275.1. Classification (NCBI taxonomy): domain Eukaryota; kingdom Metazoa; phylum Chordata; class Mammalia; order Tubulidentata; family Orycteropodidae; genus Orycteropus; species Orycteropus afer. The sequence goes on from NW_006921785.1 coordinate 341,162, forward strand.
GAACCAAGCAATGTGAATTCCTTGACAACCTCAATCTTCTCTCCATTGATTGTGATGCTGCTCATTGGTCCAGTTGTGAGGATTTTTGTTTTCTTTATGTTGAGATGTAATCCATACTGCAGACTGTATTCTTCAACCTTCATCAGTAGGTGCCTTAAGTCATCCTCACTTTCAGCAAGCAAAGTTGTATCGTCAAAACAAATAAGTGAACAAAATGTAGTTATTCTTGAGTTAATACCAACTCATGGCAATCCCCTGTGTATCAGAGTGGAGCTTGTTCCATAGAGTTATCAACGGCTGTGATCTCTGAAAAGTAAAAAGTAGGCTTATCTTCCCAGATGCTTGCTGGGTGAATTCAAACTGCCAACCTTTCAGTTAATACTTGGACACTCAACATTTTACATCACCCAGAGATTCTTAATATATGCAAAGCCCATAATGCATATAAGATATTCGTGAGAGTTTTCATACACATTTCTCATTAATTTCTCATATTTTTTTTACAAATGAATAAAAAATGATAGCTTTTGAATTAATTTACATAAAGTTATCATGATATTTTACATAACATTAAGTCAGGAGACTGAACTCAAGTCTAGTCTGTTTCTAAAGCTTGAGTAATAGCCCATTCTATTTCTTTTAACTTGCAGAAGAGACTGTCAGACCCAAGCCTAACCCTTATCCTCTGTGCAAATTTTCACATGTTGCATGATCTCTTTGAGTCTATTTTATTATTTGTAACTTGAGGATAAAATTTACTAAGCTTACAGGATTAATGTGTGTGGTAGTGCTTTATGACTGTAAGGTACTGAACATAATTGCAATGATTACTATTTTTCATTATCTCACTATTTTGAATTACTAAAATTGAAACTCTGAATCTCATTATTCTCTAAATCAGTAGGTGCCCAGGGCCATTGACTCTATCAGTGAGCACTGTTGCTATTCAACATTTTTATATGGTCAGAGAACAACCCTTTCATATTAAACACATTTTATTTAGCAACTCTAAGTTCAGTCATATAATCAAAATGCAAGACTGTTGGGGGTAAAGGGCAGATTAGGAAGATCAAATGTCTCCCAGCACAAAACCACAGAACAAGGAAGGACCCAGGGAAACTTTAGTTGTCCAGAGACAGCTGACAATTATCCACTGGAAAATATTCTACTTCTGAAGGCAATGCCCGGAGAAATTTGTCAATCCTGTGGACTTCCCTTTTGCCATACTTTATTTACCTGAATCAAAGGACAAAGCCCTTTGTCACCATGAAGTTCATCAGAATATACACTTCAACATATCTCAGGGCAGGGGTAAATAAAATCTTGCTGCAAAATTTCTTGTTGTCTTACTATTTTGTTAAGAATTTGTCTATCACTGATTATGCATTTAAAATTTTAGACCTCTACAACCCCCATGCCAAAAAAAAAAAAAAAAATGAATTGCAGAATATACAGGAAATGATGATTGAATGTTAGTCAGCCATAAACAGAAACAAGGAACAAATGGTAAATTTGTGACTACTTATTTAGCTGTGTGCTTTTGCCTATGGAATTTTACTATCTTGACACACATACACACATGAATTACTTATGTGCATATAAAAATGTACAAGTGTGCAGTGCATTTCCATTTGCACTGGATTCTGGTCTAGGGTATTATTGTAGCACTATAAAACCAACCAAACTCACAGCCATTGAGTTGGATCCGACTCATAGTGACCCCTCCTTGGGTTTCTGATGCAGTATCATTACGAAGTAGACTGCCCAATCTTCCTTCTGTGGAGTGGCTGGTGGGTTTGAACCACCAGCACTCTGGTTAGCAGTAAAGTGCTTTAGTCACTACACCACCAGAACTATAATGTCCCTGTGTACAAGCTAATAAGCCTAATGTTTAGAGAAATTTATACTTGCCTATGATTGTAGTTATTCTATAAGGGATTTAAAATTAAAATCCAGGGCATTTATGTATCAAGTCAAGGATCTTCCCAATGCATCTGACTGATAATGTGGCACTAATAACCATCTCAAACAAAAAGATGGAAACGGCTCAAACAAAAAGTTGTTAAATATCCAGATATTTAACAACATTGACTGAGTTAGCAAGACTTCTTTTTCTTTTTTTTCTTTTGAATTGTGATTTGGGTGAAAATTTACAGAGCAAATTCACTTTCCATACAGTAGTTCACATACACTTTGTCTCATGACATTGACTATAGTTTACCACAATGCAACAGCTCCTTTCCCACTTCCTCCTGATAGTTACCTCTTCCCTGTGTCCATCCCTCCATGCACTCCTGCCCCCATGAGCTATCTCCCTGTGCATAAACAGCCCTTTTTTCTCCCATGATAGTTCTCTCCAAGGAATGTATCTACCTCAGGTAAATAAATATTCAGCTCATATGCCTGTCTTTTGTTTGGCTGGAAGCCACAGGTATGGGTTCAATTCCAGACCTGAAGGGCAGCTAGGGGCAATAGTCTCAGTGATTCCACCAGGGTCTATCAGATCAGCAAATCTGATCCCCACCCCCCTTTTTTTTTCTCCAAATGATTTTGAGTTTTGTTCCACATTGTTCTCCCTCTCTATCTAGGATCTCCTACATAGATACCCCTCTAAGTGGTTGATAGTGGTAGCCGGGCACCATCTAGTTCTTCTGGTCTCATAGTCGTATAGGTAGCAAGATTCCTTAAGGGAAGATAAACTTCATTTTGAGATCTCCTTCAGCAAACTCATTTGGTGGTCTAACATCATGGTGATACAGTCATAAAAAAAAAAAAAAAAGGATGACACTGTGTACTTACAGTAACAATTTTAAAACCAAGGGATCATACTGGTTTTGCTATGTTAACATTAGTAAGTGTATTCTATTATATTACATTCTATACATTTTATTTAGCATCTTCATGTAACTATGTAGATAAAAATATTGCCCTTATATAAAGCTAAGACTTAATTATGTATGTTTTCATTTGAAATGTTAAAACAGTATACCGCAGTCCTTCTTTATGCAATACCTTCCTTACTGTTACTTGAATGATAAAAAGCAGAAGAATTTTTTAAAAAGTAATTTGCCTTGTTCTGTCTCTTCCTCCCCTCCCTACTGAATTTTCAAAGTACAGTTAGTTAAAACATGATTTTCTTGAGAAGCTCTAATCTTGATAATGAATGTCTATGGAACTGCTGAAGCATGGCATGCTTGTTTTATTTTGCTCATGTGCAATACCAGAACTATATGAATAATTATGAGGTTATCTTCCGGTTTATGAAGAGGATTGGGAAACTGAAAAAAAGAAATAGGTTATATGATCAGCATCTGTAATTAAGTGAAGTGACCGTCACATCTCTTCTCTCTGGCTTCAATGCTGGACTTTCAGATACTGGAGTGACGGAAAGTTCAAACCATTCCTTTGTTTTCATAATTTTAGATTCTATGCTGAAAATGGGGAGCTCTGGTAGCATAATGCCTAAGGCACTTGACTGCTAACCAGAAGGCTGGTGGTTCAAACCCACCAGCCACTCCTTGGAAGGAAGATGGGGCAATCTACTTCCATAGTGATACTGCCTCGGAAACCCAAGGAGGGGTCACTATGAGTCGATCCGACCTCGACGGCACATAACAACAACAACATGCTGAAAATGTACCAACAGACAATGGACTATTTGGGAAAAAATGTAAACATGACAGCTGAAAAAATCATGCTACCTTCAGGCATATTCCAAGAATTGTATAGTAAATCTAATAATATATTCTGGTTATTTGACAAGAATTGTATACATGAGAGCTAGGCAGCCCATTTTGAAAACCTATACATAAGTTTTTATGATTCTGAACTTACTGTGTATAGTTTTGTTTGCTAGAAGCCACTTTAAGACCTCTCAGTGCCACAATGCTAACATCCAAAGCACTGGTCTTTGTACTGTAAATGTGCAAAAACAAACCTCAAAATATGTATTTACACATAAAAGATTATTTATAGCATATTTAAGTTTTGTCTCATGGCATCTGGTTATAATAACGGATAAGTCCAGTTATTTCATAGATCATTGTGAAATTCTAAGAAAACAAAACAAGAGCACACAAGACCAATTACATTTCATTTCCTTTAACAGGGTACTTTGGGAAGTCCTGAGGAGGCTGGGTGCTTTGGCAGAGAGTCTGCCAGTTCAAAGAGAATAGCTTCTTGAGACTATGATTCTTCTGTTGTTTATCTCTTTATTTCCCCAAATTGCTTAGCATGAGGCTTCATACAAAATAAATGGCCAGTAAATGTTAAATTGGCAGTGTCAGACTTTGAAAGAGCTAGGATTTTTTATGTGAATACAAGTTATTGAAGTGTGAAGTGCTGATTAAGTCTAGTATTAGGTTTTTGGTTGTTAAAGAATAAAAGTCCATTTAGATTTCATCCTCAAATGAATGCTGATTTATTGAATCTCTTCCTGCACTTCCAATAGATTCCTTCCCATGTACTGAAATCCAAAAAGCAGCAGAGCCTCTCTTATGTGTTTAATGTTTAGTAGACCCAGTACTTCAAAAAGTAGTTTCTGTTTTGTTTTAATTCCCTCAATGAAAAGAGCAAAACTGAATGCTTGAACATCATTACCAGATAGCAACACAGAGAAAGTAGATTATAATGTTATCCTTGAAATCACTCTTCCTGCCCAAATCATGGGCCACTGCTGTCCACCTATAACAATAACTTATTGTGACTTCATCTCAATTAGTGTTCATGAGCAGGGAAACTGAGGCTATCTACATACCTATGCAAATGAGTACTTTGGGGACCTCAAGAGAACATGTTGTTGTTGTTGTTGTTAAGTGCCATCGAGTC
>NW_006921785.1:348913-359232 GCF_000298275.1 Orycteropus afer afer
TATATCCCTCCTGAATTTAGAGATCATCTAAAGAATAGATTTGATGCATTGAACACCAGTGACCGAAAGCCAGATGAATTGTGGGAAGATATCAAGAGAACATAAGCTCCACAATTAATTCCTGCAAAGTAAGGATGAAAAGTGACTACATTTCTCCAGCTGAATACAACATATGCACAAAGCTAGGGGAAAAAACCTGACCATTATTTGCAAGATCTTTAGGCTAAATCTCATTTTCTCAGACACTTATCATAAGAGCACCAAATGCCTTTCAAGGCAGGTATTCTATAAGAAGCATCATTCTTGGGCCTCTTGACATTTCTTTCCTGGCCTGGACTTCAGAGCAAAAGCTTTTGAAGAGGAAGGAATGAAAATTGAACCAACTACCAGGATAAGGTAGGAGAGTTTGGAAAAAACATGGAGAGATTGCTTCATTTTTATTTATAAATGGCTTTCCTTTATAAACAGGAAGTTAAAATTTTTGAAAAATGAAATGTAATTTTTGAACAGGTAGAGAAAATCCCACTTTGATTAAGTGATAAGTGAATATACTTAACAGATGCTGGCGTTCTGTGTTCTCAGTTTAAAGGTACTATTTTGAACATCTGTAGGAGAAGCCTCACCTCACTGATGTCCTGGATGATAACTGATACTGAGGCACAATAACTGTGCTAAACAACCTTGTCTCTTGCTGAGCTAATTTATTTTCCCTGTAGTTTAAGAGGATGTACATTTTCTTTCAAAGGATAAAATGGAGGGAGAAGAAATCTAAAGATACACAGACTTTCAAATGTTCCTTCCTTTAGGGACAATACAAAGTCTATTACTCAGACAATGTCAAGTGTATTACGTACTCACATTTAAATCATCTCAGGGTAGTAAATAAAATAGAAAGAAAGGTTACGAAGTAAAATCTGTTTCCACATTTGTCTTAGAAATAGAGACAAATAAGAGGTGGAAAATAAAAAATATGCACAAGCACTCAGTAAATAATAGAAGACAGGAGCAAACATTGGTACTAGTATCTCACATTTATTTTTGCATCAATTTAGAGTTTGATCTACATAACATTTGTATGACATTGTCAGGATGAGTGATATAAGGTCCTTCTTCCTGATGATGGAATTTGTGAGACATAGAGATGGAGGGAGGCACTCTTCTCCAATCACAAATATTCTACATCACATAATCTGGCTATTGTCAATCATTATTAGTTGATTTTTATTTCTCAATTCCACTTACAAAATATAATTTAGGAGTATTTACATTTAAAACAAAACACTCTAACTGGCACTCTGACAGCATTGAAGGTGAAGTCAAAATGATTCTGCCAGCCAGAAAGAAGTTCGCCTTGCAATAAAAGAGATATCATGTCAAGTGGTAAGAACTACACCCCTTTTGATTTTATGACTCCTTTGTGGAGAAACACCCAGGAAACAGACAGGGAGATGTCACCTCCAGTTTGTGGAAGATGTCAGCAGAGGAGACACCAGAAAAGATAAAATTTATTCTGTGCTTTTGGAAGATGATGCTATATGTGTGAAGACTGGTGCTTGGCTTGAAAAAAATAGATGCCAGGAAAAGCAACCACATGAGATTTTTGGATTCAGTGTGTACAATACCTAGCTTGGAGAGGCAGAAAAGAATACTGGTCCAGGACACAAGCTTTGGAGTAAGATTGCTTGCAAATCTTGATATAGCCTCTTCCAAGGTGTGTGAGTCTTAGCAAATTATTTTACCATAGTAAATTTGTTTGATCATCTGTAAAAGCCTCAGAGGATCATTGTTAAAATTTTATTTATCTAAAGCACTTATTGCCTGACACGTGATAAACACACAGCAAGTGTGAGTTCTTATTATTATTTAAAAATGATGTAGGTGATGATGTCAAAATATCTTCCAGAAAAAAAAAATAAAATTTTAAAACTGGAATCTTATTGTTCTGGTTACCTAGTGCTGCTCTGACAAGAATATACCACTAATGGGATGGCCTTAACAAACAGGAGTTTATTCTCTTACAGTTTGGAGGTTTTAAGTCCAAGTTCAAAGTGCCAGGCTCTAGGGGCTGGGTGAAAGCCCCTCAGCCTTGGGCTTCAGCTCTTCCTCCAGCTCCTGGCCCACTGAAGCTAGAGGCTTTTCTTCACTCAGACAGTTACTGGCTGCTGAGGCTTCCAAGCCCAAGGTTGACAGGTAAAAAGGCAATGATGTTACCAAACCACATGGTGGGCCATTAATTCAAGTCCATTGTAAGTCCCCTGTTGGCAGAGTATGGCAGGCTGCAGAACAACTACATGCAGGGTCCAAGCATGCCATAAGCTAGAGACTATACCTAAGGCTTCTCCTTATACATAGGAAGCAGACTACATCCCAAAGGTACCTAGCTACTCAGCTGCTTGTGGTAGGTCCTACCATGGAGTTGATTGCCAATCTCATCATAGGAAATAACTACCACCAACTGCCCAGCCACTCAACCAGGCCCAGCCAAGTTGACATACAAATGTAACTACCACACTTATCATTGCAAGTTTGGTAATACACAAACCTCTGGCTTTATCCTGACTCTGACAGATTTTCTACACAGACAACTCATCGATTAATCTCCCATTCACTCCGACTGATTTACCAAGAGGAAAGAGTAGGAGGTAAGCTTCAGATACACAGAGCTTTATGACTTACATTTGCGGATGTCAGAAGTTGCCCATAATCCTTTGCGAATCTAGGGATCCATGCAATATTACAATTGTAGAGGTGCACATTCTCAGTATAATTATTATTCATTGTCTCATCCTGTTTATCTCACCTACTTTCCAGCATTCAATGATCCAATAAGATCCAATGAGGTGGGAATGACAAAAAGGTTGTTAGTGACCTGAATTTTATGATTTTTGTCTTCCTCTTTGGAAAGAATAGTAATAAAGCATGGGCATCTCCTTCCTGTCCTCCTAAGGCTATGAAAATGAATGAAATAATCCAACACAGACAGCCCATTTGTTTTCAGCTTCAGGGTTCATTTTTTGAAAGATGTGCACTTATCTTTGATAGTACTTTTGCTCACTTTCTACTGTTCCCACTGAGAGTAGTGCCAAATCAAGCTAGACTCCATGCTATGCCCACATGGGCCTTTCATTCCTGCCCCTGAGTTCTTCCTCATGTCAGTTGTTTTTCTAGAATGCTCTATTGCAATCTTTGGAAATCTCAGCACAAATAAATGCAGACTGCGAAATTTGGTAATTATGAAAAAGAGTTTTATAATGTATAACATTAACACATATATTAGACTATTATACATATCTACATCTCCAGCATTTCTCAGAATGATGACTTGAAAGTAGTGGGATTTTATAATGCATATCGACTTGAATTTAATTGACTTTTATCTCCATGGTAACATAAGTTACATTATATATCCTTGATAACACTATAGAATAAAGCTCCTAAGTTAAAAAGATAGCAGGTCCTAGTGATGACTATAATTATCTAGTGAGTTGAAAGGGATTTTTCTGGAAGTCATGGTTAATTTCCTGTTAAATTTTGTGTAAATTGTGGCAGTCAGGAAATCACAGACTGAATTTGTCTGCATTTTTCTTTAGTTTCCCAAATCACTCTTTCACCTCTATTGATTTTCTTCACTGGGTCACAGGTTTTAGAAACAAGAATTTGCTAGTTACTTATAAAAAGTCACTTAAGTAGCCAACTGTGAAACAGATGACATGGATTTGAGATCCAGCTCAGCCAACTATCTAGATGCTGGATTTTGGAGAATTGTCTTTATGAAGGACTATCTTGCTGTTTCTGACCCTCTACAATGAAGAAAGGAGCTCTGGTGGCGTAATGTCTAAGGCATTTGACTGCTAACCAAAAGGCTGGCAGCTCAAACCCACCAGCCACTCCTTCCGTAGTGATACCACCTCGGAAACCCAAAGAGGAGTCGCTATGAGTCAGATGCAACGTGACAGCAGTGAATTTGGTTGTTTTGGTTTGTAGTGAAGAAATTGAAAATATATTACAAAAAATATCCTTCCATCTCAAAATAATAATTTTGCTTTTAATGATGTATCCAGGCTATCATATAGCATTTTGTCACATATTTGGAAAAATGGTTAATGATGTTATCAAGCATATATTGCAAATATACTGCATTGGCAGATTAAAATGGTTATCTTTGGCACTCCTTTGATTTTGGCAAACACACTGAAAGAGCATATATTTTACCACTAAAATACAATAATTGTATTTTTAAATCATAAACTATGTAAATATATGTATAACTATGTGAGAAGTGGACACTTATGTTGCAAGATACAAGTTGTGTTGCACACACGAGTATGTACAATTATCCAGCTTATATCTGGGGGCTTTGTAATGATATTAATGTTCATAATTATGGTCCTGCTGAATAACTGAAGATATTTAATTGTATCTATAGTGTGTATTCCAACTTAGAATCTGGGAATTCTGATTCTCAGACCCAGATCTCTTGACAAGGTGCCATACTGAGACTTAGGTTTCAGCTTTACTGCTATTTCCTGAGTGTATACTAATTGTGTCTGAATTATATTAAAAATGTAATTATGCTTATGGATGCTACGTCTCAGTTAGCTAGAGTAGCCATCTAACTTGTACAACTACTCACAACCCTTCTGTAACAGCAGGAATTCACCATATTTATCACATGCAACAGCTATATACCAGTGAAGCCTGTACATTTTTCAAACTAAGGCTCATGCCTTTCATAAATTTTACTTAATAAGCTAATTGAGATGTTTTCATTATAATCTCTGGAGAGTTATCCACCAAGACAACGCTCTTGCAACTAAATTGTCTAATTGAAATATGCTCAATCTGTCTAAAATTGCCATTGAAGCATTTTACTGTTGTGGACCAGCAAAACTTGGATGGGATTTAGATTCATCTAACAACTTGGGAGACAGATGGTGTTAAAAAAAGATACAGATGTAGCAGCTTCCATTGATTCTTAATATGTGCCTGTTTTGTTGTTTTAAGCATTTTTATTAGCAAATAAAATACTTATTTTGCTAAAGTCAATAAATTATATATTAGAATTGTATGTTATAAAGAAATGTAAGACAATAGCTTAAAAGTTAGGTCACTATTACCATAGGGAGGAAATTTTCTGAAACAAGAACTTCTCAATTTTAGAAAAAATGAATCTATCATTACTCATTCATTCATTCACATATTTGTTTATCCAATAGATAATTGTAAGTACATGTCACAGTAGGCACCATGGTAGCCACTTGGGGATAGTTATAAACATAATTAAGTTAAGATTCCTGCTTGTAAAGAACCTTTCCAGTAGAAAATGAATAATGAGTGGAAAAACTTCAAGTAAAGAAATGATGAGTAACATAAGAGATAAAGTACCCTTAAAATTCAGACTTAGAAGAGACTATGTGTGACCAAATTTCTGTGGGGGGAAAATATGATAGAACTTATACACCATAATGTTTTCAATGGCTTAAATGTATGAAAGTAGATTGTCAGGTCTTTCTTTCATGCACCACTGGGTAGATTCTGTCAACCTTACAATTAATAGTAGAACAACAAACTTTTTGTGATGCAGTTTCACTACAATTTTTTTAGTTGAAGAAGGTCATGTTTAATCTGGTTTATTCAATGATGATGTATAAGATAGTATGACCCAGTGAAAAGCCTATGTATCTAGTCTAGAACAGGGAGGATTTAAGCTAATAAAGATAAAATCAAGATACATTTTTTTTTAAATTATAAGGCTTGATCATTAATTAAATGAGAATAAGGTTGAAATAAAAGCATGTGTTGAAGAAGGGCAGTGAGACAGAAAGTCAAAGACCTAAAACTAAAGAAAAGGCAGGAGAAAGACTGCTGCCCCATCCAAAATCAAAGTTCATATGGAGGCTCTAGTTTGGGAATATAGAATTGATTTTGTTAGTGTTATTTCAAACAACACCATCTAACAAAATATATTGTGTGTATAATGTTAACTTTAAATTTTCCAGTAGCCACATTTAAAGAAGTAAAAAGAAACAGGCAACATTAATTTTAATGACATATTTTATGTAACTCAATGTATCCAAAATATTATCATTTCAACTTATAATCAATATAAATAATTAGATATTTTACATTAGTTTTTGTAGTAAGTCTTTGAAAATCAACGTGCAGTTTATAATTTCAATACCCCTCAATTCTCCACATTTCTAATGCTCAACAATAACATATGACTAGTGGCTCTCATTTTGGACAGATATGTATAACAAAGGTCATGTAAAATTATCCAATAGAGTGAATGAAAATTTGTCACTATCATATATTGTGATTCACATGTATGGTGGTGATTGACAAGGTAGAAGTTGATATGATAGAAGATAATATTATTAAGACAAATATAAGAAGTAGACCATTGTAGGATTCTTTGTAAATATCCATACTAATGTGGGCAAGAGGGACAACAGGAGTCAGGGAGAAGATATGAGCAATTGTTAGAAGGGCAACAGGAGAATCAACACAAATAGAGGTCATGGAAGCCAAAAGAAGTAGGATGCTTAGTAACAGAAAAGTGCAGGACACTCAAATACCAAATAGCACAAAGAATAAAGAGAATGAAGATTAAAATTAAACACATCTTATTAATTTAACTGTATGTTAGTGTATTTGGTAACAGCAAGTTTAACAGTAATCTCCAATTATACCCATAAGCATAATCACCTGACAGCAATGCTTTAGAGGAATATTGTTGTTGTTGTCGTTGTTATGTGCCATCGAGTCGGAACTGACCCATAGTGACCCCTTCTTGGGTTTCCAAGGCAGTATCACTACAGAAGTAGATTGCCCAGTCTTCCTTCTGAGGAGTGGCTGGTGGGTTTGAACCGCCAGCCTTCTGGTTATCATTGAAGTGCCTTAGGCACTGCACTACCAGAGCTCCATATATAGACACACTAAAATGGATCACATTACCTGACTTACAAAATCCAGTCTATGAATTCAGAGTACCAGTATGCAAGAGGAGAAGGCTTCATTGCAAGTTGAGGTCATGAAGCTGGGAAGTCTTCAATTTCTTTCCAAGCTGTTTAGGAAAGACAGACATATCCCAACAATGTGAGCATCTATAAAGAATGAGATTTGTTGTACATTGGTTTGTTTAAGACTGTCCGAGGCATAAGCACATCAGTAGGCTGAGGAATCAGGAGAGAATTCAGATACAAAGAACAGTGGTGTCACTAGGGTTGGTGTCACCCAGTGTGGTTACTCATGGTGTCACCTCCTCTAGGGACCTCCTCCTGTGCCAGACCATACAGAATCTTTAGTAATGCTTATTATCAGTTTTAAACAAAGAGCGATATGTGACAAATATAGATATAAATTGCTTAAATATATTTCTTATATGATTGTTAACAACAAAAATGTTTTGTAAAATCTTTTCACATTGAATTACATTATTAGTTACAATAGTATGAGTAACTGAGCGGAAGCTTTTCTCAAATTTTTCTTCTTCTTTTCTACTTCATTCTCAAAAATTTATTGATATAGGTTCACAAGTACTAATTATCACAATATTGTAGATAAAACAAAAATTTGACCAATGCAATGACTATAAAAACACCATTGTTGAAAAAAACTGTGCATATTTGTAGCTTGTACAGACAAAACCACATGATTCAAAGCATTATTTTAATTGGATACTAAAGACAGTTCTGATAGGAGCACAATAGAAGGGTCCAAAGAGTGGATTCACACAGAGTTTTAGCTGTGTAGGTATATTGATATATGTAAGCAGGGCTTACAAAAAAAAAATGTTTTTGTCATTATAACTAACCACAGGGATATTTTTATTAAAAAATAACAAATTTTTGCTGAGATAGTGCACAAAATTTTATATATACCATCATTTTGGTGTCACCCCTTCTGAACAATGTCATCTGGTACAGTCTATACCCCTGCACTCTGCCCTAGTGTACCACTGACAAAGAAAATGAAAGGATAACAGAGATAGAAAATAGTACTGAAGTAGAGGTGTGTTATTATTTTCAAGAGAAAAGAAACTGAGTGGAAGTATAAAAATATGAGGTAAATGTAATGAAAAAAGGTAGTTAGAATACATTCAAATTGCCTTGAGCGTCCCCTAATACAGGAGACAAAAACATCTGCACAAATGTAACTAAAGGGCATTTAGTCAGATCCAACTCATAGTGACCCCTCCTTGGGTTTCTGAGGTGGTATCCTTATGGAAGTAAATTGCCCAACCTTCCTTCCAAGGAGCGGCTGGTGGGTTTGAACCACCAGACTTCTGGTTAGCAGTCTAATGTTTTAGGCAGTATGCCACCAGAGCACAGGGATAGCAATAAGACTCCCAAGAAAGTCTCAAGAGACTGGGGAACATTTTTTTTTTTTCTATAGACTAGAGAGTCAATGGGAACTCTGGTAGCATAGTGCCTAAGGCACTTGACTGCTAACCAGAAGGCTGGCAGTTCAAACCCACCAAACACTCTTCAGAAGGAAGGTAGGGCAATCTACTTCTGTAGTTATACTGCCTCAGAAACTCAAAGAGAGGTCGCTATGAGTCAGGTCCTACTGGGCGGCACATAACAACAACAACAACAACAGAGAGTCAACTGGAGAACAGACAAACATTTGGAAAGAAGCTAATTTTGTGAGCTTGCAGGGAACTCAATTAGTAGTTCTATGAATTTCTTCATTTCCTTTCAGTTTTGGAGTGGGACATAGCCTGAGTTTAGGAATTACTATGGCAGAAATTCAAGGAAACAAGTGATTGGTTTCATTTGTTTATTCTTTCCTTTTAAATTTGATGAAATATTATGTGCAACTGTTTTTGATGTTGTTAGGTGCCGTTGAGTTGTCTCCAATTCACAGCGACCATATGCACAGCAGAAAAAAAAAACACAGTCTGGTCTTGTGCCAGCTCCACGATCCTTGCTACACCAGAGACCATCATTGCAGCCACTGTGTTTATCCATCTCATTGATGGCCTTCCCCTTCTTTGTTGACCCTGCACTTTACCAAGCATGATATCCTTCTCCAGGGAATAGTTCCTTCGAACAACATGACAAAAGTACGTGAGACGAAGTCTGGCCATTCTCACTTCCAAGGAGCATCCCGGCTGCACTTCTTCCAGGACAGATTTGTTATTCCTTTTAACAGACCATGGTAATCTTAGCATTCTTCTCCAACACCATAACTCAAAAGCATCAACTCTTCTTCGGGTCTTCCTAATTCATTGTCCAGCTCTCACATGGATTGAGAGGCAATTGAATAAACATGGCTTGGATTAGGCACACTTTAGTCTTCAAGGAGACATCTTTGCTCTTCAGTACTTGAAAGAGGTCTTTTACAGCAAGTTTGCCCAATGCAATAGGTCATTTTATTTCTTGGTTGCTGCTTCCATAGGTGTTCATTATGGATTCAAATAAAATGAAATCCTTGACAACATTCATCTTTTCTCCATTTTTCATGGTGTTGCTTATCAATCCATTTGTGAAGATTTTTGTTTTCTTTATGTTGAGTTGTAATCCATACTGAAAGCTGAAGTCCTTGATTTTCATCAGTAAATGCATCAAGTCCTCTTTGTTTTCAACAAGCAAACAAGCAAGATTGGGTCATCTGCCTATCACAAGTTGTTACTAAGTCTGCCTCCAATTTTGACGCCTTATTCTTCTTCATATAGTACAATTTCTCAGATTATTTGCTCAGCATACAAATTGAATAAGTATGATGAAAGGACACAACTCTGACATACACCTTTCATAGATTTAAACCATGTATTTAAACCCTGTATTGTTTGAAGGAAAGGATTGTCTCTGGTCCATGTGCATGATCCTCATGATAACAATTAACTGTTCTGGATTCCCATTCTTCCCAATGCTGTCAATAATGTGTTATGATTCACACAGCCAAATGCCTTTGCATAGTCAATAAAACATAGGTAAACATCTCTCTGGTGTTCCTGCTTTCCTCCAAGATCCATCTGACATCAGCAATAATATATCTCCTTCCATATCATCTTCTAAATCCAGCTTGAATTTCTGGCAGTATACTGCAACTGTTTTTGAATTATTTTCAACAAAATTTTACTTACATGTAATATTAATGATATTGTTCAATAATTTCCACATTCTGTAGGATCACCTTTCTTTGGAATGAGCACATATATGGATCTTGTTTTATATAATGCACTTTATTGAAATATAATTTATATACAGTGAAATATGCAAAACTAAAGTGACATGTTGTTGTTGTTGTTGTTTGCCGTCGAGTCGGCCCTGACTCATAGCGACCCCTCCTTGGGTTTCCGAGGCAGTATC
>NW_006921785.1:359337-373473 GCF_000298275.1 Orycteropus afer afer
CCCTTGGCAACCAACAAAGAAAGTTTCCCTCCATATATAAACCTTTCCTTGATCCTCCACAACAATTAACTAATGCTGTATTTGTCCTTCTGTGATTGACTTATTTCACTCAGCATAATGTCCTCCAAGTCTATCCATGTTATGTTTTTTTTCAGATTCTACATTATTCTTTAGTGCTGCATAGCATTCCATTGTGCATATATACCATAGTTTGGTCATCCATTCTTCCATTGATGGGCACATAGGTTGTTTCCATTTTTTTGCTACTGTAAACAGTGCTCTGATGAACATGGGGATTCATATATCTATTCCTGTCCTGGCTTTCACCTCTCTAGGATGTATACCTAGTAATGAGATTGCTGGGTCAAAAGGTATCTCCAATTCCAGCTTTCTAAGGAATTGCAATACTACTCTCCACAGTGGTTGATCACTTACTTCACAGTCCCACTAGCAGTGTATGAGAGTCCCAATCTCTCCACATCCCCGCCAGCATTTGTTATTTTCTGTCTCATTGAACCTCACCATCAGTGCTGAGGTGAGATGGTATCTCATTGTTGTTTTGATTTGCATCTCTCTGATGGCCAATGATTGTGAGCATCTCTTCATGTATTTGCTGGCCACCTGAATATCCTCCTTGGTGAAGTGTCACTTCATGTTTTCTGCCCATTTTTCAATTGGATTACTAATTCTTTTGCTGCTGAGGCATTGGAGTTTCTATAAATCTTAGAGATAAGTCCCTTGCCAGATTTGTAATTATTGACAAGTATGAATTTGTTGCTGTCATTTTTGTTATGTACTCTTTTGTGGTGTTGATTTCTTTGTTCCATATAATTTTCTGTGCTGAGCTCATTTTGTTTATGAATCATGTTATAATTTCCTTCATTGCTATTTTTTTTACTATTTGCTAAATATTTGTGCTGGTCCTCCTTCTGATTTTGATATGAAGATTTATCATTTTTTCTTTGAGGTTGCCCTGTTATTTATAGTTTTCTTCCCCAAGTTTAGAACAGTCCATTCTATCTTGTAGTTATCTTGACTTCCCTACCATTTAGATGTTCTGTAACTACACAATTTTTTCCCTCTTTTTCATTTGTAGTTGTCCTCATTTGTCAATTGATGTCTCTGGTTCCCTGTTTACAATCTTGTAGGCTTATTTACTTTGGATACTTCCATAGCTGGGTTGGTTTCTGTGTTACCTCACCATGTGTGTTAATGGTTGGTTGTTGTTTGCTGTTGTTGCTTCTCTGTCCAAAGGACTCCCTTTAGCATCTCTTGTAAGGTCAGTCTGGATTTAACAAATTCCCTTAATTTCTGCTTATCTGAAAATGTCCTAATTTCACCATCATATTTGAGGTACAGTTTTACTGAGAACATAATTCTTGGTTGGAAAATTTTCTCTTTCAGGGTTTTATACATACCACCCCATTGTCTTCTCGCTTGCATGGTTTCTGCTGAGGAATTTGAGCTTAGTCTTATTGGTTGACCCTTGTAGATAACTTTTTGCTTTCCCTGTGCTGCTTTCAGGATTCTTTCTTTGTCTTTGGTTTTGGTGAATTTGATGATGATATGTTTTGGTGATTTTCTTTTGGAGTCTATCCTGTTTGGGGTGTGTCGGACTTCTTGAATGAATATATTCTCATTTTTCATCATACCAGGAAAATTCTCTTTCAACACATCTTTGACAATTGTGTGTGTTTGTGTGTGGTTTTATTTGTCTTTTCCTGTTCTGGAATTCAGATTACACGTTCATGATTTCTTTTGATGATATCCCACATGGACCTCAGGCTTTCTTCATTTTGTTTTGTTTTGTTTTTCTGATTGATTGCTTTCTAAAGAAGTATTGAGATATTTGCATTCAATCTCACTAATTCTGTCTTCCATTGAATCAATTCTGCTCCTTTGCCCATTCAATGTCTTATCTATTTCTGACAATTTAGTATTAATCTTCTGGATTTCTATGGGTAGATTTTGTATCATTTCTAATTTTTCATTTATTTTGTCAGTTTGTTTTTATATTGTCTTTTGAAATTGTTCTAGGGTTTTCTCTGTGTTTTCCTCAATGTTGCCAATGTTTTCCTTGATCTGTCTCTCAATTTATTGGAGATATCTAAATATAATTCATTTGAATTCCTTATCAGGGAGTTCAAATGCTGCTTCTTCCTCATGGACATGTTTTGGGTCTGTATCCTGGTCCCTTGTTTCTCCTGCTTTATCTTGTTTCTTTGTGTGCACTGTGATGCTCTGTTGTCTCCAAGGCATTGTGACATTTTGTGTTTATATTTAATTGGTGATTATGTTGAAGTAACTTGCCCACGATTTTCATTTTCTTTGTTTTGTTTTTATATTATCTATGTATGCAGGGTACTGTGCTGTGCTCCTCTATTCACTAGTTTCCAGCACTTATACACTCACCACCTATCTCCTTTCCCGTTGTCAGCCTCCATGTATCCCTGCCATCCTTGGCATACAGAGCCTATGCTTAGATCCCTGAAATCTGAATGAGAATGCTGTCACTTTAAAATCCAAAATGGTCACCATTTGTAAAGACTCAAAATGGCTGTGCCCTCTGGACAGCAGAAAGTCCACAGCTCAGATTGTCTCCCTCCTTGCTGTATCCCTTCCTAGACAAAGGGCACTAGCACAGTCATCTCTGCAGCCCTTGGTGACCAGGGCTGATCTTTAGGTCAATTCTCAGGTCCCAACACCACTTGGAAATATTCAGGCTATTGGTCCCATCAGAGTAGCTGACAGTCCATTGTTCCAACCATCTCTGTATTCACTGTTTTCATTCAGGTTTTTCCACTAGTTGGTGCCTAATCCCTTTCTGTATACTTCCTGTCAAAGCTCTGGGCTCCAGGATTATCTTCTGTATCTCTGTCAATTGGTTTCTCTTTTCTTTGTTGAAGAGGATCTGTGTAGCTTGTCTGCTTATTCCTCCATCTTACCGGAAGTTCTGAGCACAAATAGGGATCTCTTACAGTCAGTTGGCCAAGTAGTTGTCTTCCAAAGTTCTTTTCATAAACAAGTGAGTGCTTCAAGCATTGCTTGCATTTGTTGAAATATTTCAATGGGTATTCCATCAGTTCCTGAAGGCTTATTTTTCTCCAGTTCCTTCAGTACAGCTTGGGCTTCTTTCAATACCATTTGCTCTTGCTCACATGCTGCCTCCTAAAATGGTTGAACATTGATCAATTCTTTTTGGTATAGTGATTCTATGTATTTCTTCCATCTTCATTTGATGCTTCTTGCTTCATTTAATACTTTACCATAGAATCCTTCAATATTGCAATTCGAGGCTTGAAGTTTTTGTTCTATTCTTTCAGCTTCAATAACTCTGAGCTGTGTTCTTCTCCTGTGATTTTCTACCTCCAGGTCTTTGAACATTTCATTATAATACTTTATTTTGTCTTCTCAAGCTTCCCTTTGAAATTTGTTCAGATATTTATTTCATCATTTCTTCCATTCACTTGAGCTACTCTCCATTCAAGAGCAAGTTTCAGAATCTCTTCTGACATCTATTTTGGTCTTTCCTTTCTTTCCTGTCTTTTCAATGACCTTTTGCTTTCTTCATATAAGATGTTCTTGATGTCATCCCACAACTCATCTGGTCTTTGGTCACTGGTGTTCAATGAGTCAAATCTATTTTTTAGATGGTCTATAAATTCAGGTGAGATATACTCAAGGTCATATGTTGGCGCTAAAGGACTTACTTTAAATTTTTCAGCTTTAACTTCAACTTATGTATGAGCAATTGATGATCTATTTCACAATGAGCCCCTGGCCTTGTTCTGATGGATGATTTTGAGTTTCTTCATTGCCTTTTTCTGTAGTAAATTTGATTCCTCTCTATTATGACCAGAGAGGTGCGCATGTATAGTCACTTTTATGTTGTTGAAAAAAGGTATTTGCAATGAATAAGTCGCTGGTCTTGCAAAATCTATCATGGGATCTCCAGCATTATTTCTGTCACCAAGGCCAATTTCCCAACTACTGATGCTTCTTGTTTCCAACTTTCGCATGTCAATCAAAAGTACTTATCAATACATCTTGATTGCATGTATTGTCAAATTCAGACTTCAGAAGTTGGTAAAAACTTCATTTTCTTCATCTTTGGCTTTAGTGGTTGGCACATAAATGTGCATAATGGTATTAACTGGTCTTCCCTGTAGGCATATGTACATTATCCTATCACTGACAGCATTATACTTCAGAATAGATTTTAAAATGTTTTTTTCATGATGAATGGGAAGCCATTCCTTCTCAGTTTGTCAATTGCAGCATAATAAAATAAATGATTGTCCAATTTAAAATGGCCAATACCACTCCATTTCAGCTCACTAATACCTAGATATCGATCTTTATGAATTCCATTTCATGCAATGTTTGATTGCTATTCATAAAGTTTTCAGTGGCTAATTTTTTCAGAAGTAGACTGTCTCTTCCTTCTTTTTAGTCTGTCTCAGTTTGGAAGTCTGCTGAAACCTGTCAAGCCTCATGACCTTTCTGATATCGGAAACACTGGTGACATAGCTTCTAGCATCAAAGGAATACACAAGCCAGCACAGTATGACAAACTGACAGAGGAGTGATGGACTTGACCTCTATCTTAGCTACTTTTATATGAAGTTTCAAGTCTAAATATCATTTCGTCTAATCTTTCCATTTCCAAATGAGCAAACAAAAATGAAGAATATTAAGAAATTAACCTAAAATCAACTTATTTATGAAAAGTCAGGTTAAGAAAACAATAAAATATGTTTACTATTTTTAGTGTTCCATTGATTTTTCAGAACAAAATTCACCTCTAATGGAGCATAGAAAACTGGATGTGCAGCTGAGTGTCACTTAATATTTACTATACTTTTTGTGGGAGCTCTGCTAGCGTAGTGCCTAGGGCACTTGACTGCTAACCAGAAGGCTGGTGGTTCAAACCCACCAGCCACTCCTCGGAAGGAAGGTGGGGCAATCTACTTCTGTAGTGATACTGCCTCAGAAACCCAAGGAGGGGTCTCTATGAGTCCGGTCTGACTTGAAGGCACATAACAACAACAACAACACACTTTTTGTGGAACAGCCATTATTTAATCTGTAAGTTTTATAAACACCACATTCTATATACTGTGTATGTTTGTATATATTCAATACCCATATGTCAAAGTAACTCCTCTTTGCAAGCTACTACGGAGTCTCAGTTTTGCAAACTTGCACCTCCAATTGGCTACTTCTGGGTACTTAGCACTGTTTAAGTGTGCCAGAGAGCTTAGTCAGAGTCTGAAGCTCTGAGGGATGCAGTGGAGCTGCTGCAACCCACCATCTCCCTGGAGCCGTGGCCCATGGTGTGGCTGAGCAAGGCTCCCATCAGTAGCAACCACAGGATGCTGAGCTGCAGCTGATGCCATGGTTGGGGCCTGCAAGCCATGCTGCTGCTCATGGGCTGCAGCCAGATCTGAACGACCCCAGAGGCCAAGTTCTGACTGCCAGTGAACCCATAAACTCAATACCAACACCCTTCCTGGTGCCCTTCCAAGCAAGTCCTTCCTCACTGATGTATATGTGTCTGAAGTTGCCTGAATGGATGCATGCAATATATACCTGTAAATTTAAAAACATCGGAAATATTTCATTCAAATAACTTAAACTATTTAGGGTTTGGGGACTGATTTTCTTTATTCTCAGAACGTTTTCCATTTTTAAGAACCATTTTTTGCACATTAGGCTAACCTAACTTTATGCTACAATTTTGCAAGAATACTTGATTGCAGTATTTTTCAGAGGTACCCATTATTCCTGTGGCAAAAACAGCACATTTCAAAAGAAGCTAATATGCAAAATACTCATCTGTTTACCATAGCTTCTTCACCTTTTATTGTACTTAAATGGATTTCAAGAGACACTTGAAAAATGTTTTCCCCAATGACAAGAATTCTTCAGACATATTTTAAGAGAGCAATCGATATTCATTGCTCAAAATCAGAATTATTTAACCTTTACATGATGAATCTAATCCCCCTTCCACTTTGCTTTTTATCATTTATAAAATGCTAGAATGGTATCACACTTTGTCAAAATAAATTTGAAAGGGAAGTATCTTGCAAAATGTATGAATAAGAGAAAGATAAATGCACATTGTCACCTAATGGAATGAAAATCTGTGAACAGCTTCTGTGTGCTACACAGATCAGTTGGTAAACATACCAGGCCCAAAAGCTGTGACTTCAGGTTCAATGGCATGGTGTAATCTGGGTTATAGCTTTATAGCCTCATCCTCAGCTAGAGAACACATATTTAACTTTAGGCAAATCAAACCAAAATCAAAACCCATTGCCAACAAGTCATTTCCCACTCATAGTGACCCCCCTAAGGTTTCCAAGGCTGTAAATCTTTACGAAAGTAGATTGCTTCATCTTCCTTCTGCATAGCAGCTGGTAGGTTTGGACCTCCAACCTTCCAGTCAGCAGCCGAATGTCTTACCCAGTGTACCATCAGAGCTCCTTAACTTTAGGCAAATACCTTAAAAATCATTGCCTTTTCTATAGGTCCCACTGTGGTCAGAGAAGAGAATTTCATGGATCAGAATAATTTGGGGACAATAGAAATAGGGTCACTGGAATCAGGAGAGTTTTTTCCAAAATTCACTTCAACAGCTCATTAGCCAGGAGGTTTTCATGGTAAACTGACTAATTTATTTAATCCTTCTATCATATATTCATGTTCTCCCTGGGAAGCACAAATAGTTAAGAACTCAGCTGTTAAAGGAAGGATTGGTGGTCTTAGTCCACCCAGAGGTGCTTCAAGCCAAAGAAAAGCCTAGTGAACTATTTCTAAAAAGTCAGCCATTGAAAACCCTAAGGAGCACAGTTCTACTCTGACCCACATGGTGTCACAATGAGCTGAAGTCCACTCCACAGCAACTGGTTTTATTATTATTATTATCACACATTCTTCCATTTAAAAAATACTTACTTAGTATTTTTTGACTGCCAGTGAACCCATAAACTCAATGTTGATACTGTATATCAAGTACTGCAATAGATGTTGGTAATATCATGGTAAACAAAGAGGCCACATAATGTACACTGTACAAGAACTCTGCCTATAGTCCTAGTTAGCTATTTGTATTTTAACTTAAATGAAATAGGAAATAATTGACATTTCTCAACAATGACTAACATAATTCAGTTTAAGTTTTGCAGAAATAACCTTTTTATTGCTTTGTGCATAATAGGCTATTGTGACTCCAAGAGTGGAGCAATTTCAAAGTCACTTCACAGTCATTATTACCTCACTAGAACATGCAAAGAAGACAGGGAGATAATTTTTAGGCCTATTCATTACTGAGATAAAGAGTAATTTATTGGTTCTTTCACCACAACACAGCACCACTGGAGTAAACAAAATCAAAAAGCCAAACCCACAGCTGTAGAAACTATTCTGACTCATATTGAACTGATAGGCAGAGTAGAACTGTCCCACAGGGTTTCCAAGGCTGTAACTACCAAAAAGAAAACTGCCATGTCTTTCTTCCATGAAGCTGCTAGTGACTTCAAACCACTAACCTTCTGGTTGGCAGCTGAGATCTTCAACCACTGCACCATCAGGGATATTCCATCAGCCACCATGTGTATTAAGGCCAGTACTCATTACTGTATTTTTTTGCAAATAGCACACCTGTGTAAATAAAGCAGATACACATATAATGGATGGAAATGATGAAATTATGTAAAAATTTTCTGGCATTGTGCACCCATACATAAACCATACATGTCTCAAGACATTCCAGAAATTAATTGAGGCCTCATTCACCCTCATTCACTTCATTCTACAGTCCAAAGATGTTACTTTGGATCATACCTGTATATAAGCATACCTCAATTTTTTGCACTTCACTTTATTGTGCTTCACAGATACTGTTTTTTACAAATGGAAGGTTTGTGAGAACTTTGCCTCAAGTAAGTCTATCATCATCATTTTCCCCTCAGCATGAGTTCACTGTCTCTGAAACACATTTAGGTAATTCTCGCAATATTTCAAACTTGTTCATAATGTTATTGTACATGTAATAAACTGTAATATAATGTAAACATAACTTTTATATGCATTGGGAAACCCACAAATTCACATGACTCTCTTTATTGCAATATTCACTTTATTAAGGTGGTTTGGAAGCAAACCTGCAAAATCTCCAATGTAAGCCTGTAATAAATGCATATGCCATGGGCAAGAAGTCACAGACCTTGGTCTTTGGAAAACTAACAATTAAAACCGTGTGTTTGCTCTGAGGCATCTTGCAAATGGGCCTGAAAGTAGTGGAGGTCTTGATGCAGATCTACACCCAGGTATGACACCGGCAGAGGGTCTTGCAGAGGGATGGGTGAGGCTACAGCAACCTGAGCAAAGGCTGGTCCAACAGTAGGTGGGGGGATATTGCCTGCACAGGCCGGCATCCCAAGTGAAGCTGGCCCACACTGCTCTGGCCTCCAGGGCCCATAGGCAATCAGTTGGACTGGTTCATCCAAGCAAGGGGTGCACAAACCCTCTGCACCCATGGCTCTCATCCCAGCCCTGTAGTGTCACAGGGGAAAGAGATTCAAACTTCCTGAGCACAGTGGCCAGCGAGCTGGATGGCAGAGTAGAATGCATGCAGCAATAACATTCCATTCTTAAAGTGCCCACTTGAGTGGCCTCTCTGGCCCAGGTGTGCAAATCCATGCACCTGGGCTGAGACTGGCCTCCTTGGAAAGGGCTGTTTCCAGGGCAGAAAAAATGATTTCTTCCTGCTTTAAAGAAATCCAGTAGCAGAGTAGGGTAGGAATCTTACCAGGGTAGGGCTGCCTTTAGAAACTCAAGGGCAGAGTTGTGAGGGTCTGTGGTTGGGAACCAAAATTCTGCATCAATAGGCACCAAGAAGACTTAATATTAAATCCATGGGACAAAAAATAATTTAATGAAAGTCAGCTACATGCCAAAAAAATAAATAAAAAATATTGGAATAACATGCTTATGAAAACACACAGAGGTTGTGTGTGTTTGCATCATATGCAAAAACATAGAACATGTAGTATTTGCATGAAAATACAGTAACCTCAAAAATGTATAAAAAAAGTTTTACTATTTCATCTTGGAGGTGTAAAGCTACATAGTTGGCTGAGACTACCATTTCCAGGTGGATGGATTTGTGTTTCAAATAATATTCTTTCTCTATATTCTTCAACTTAGTTAATGATTCCATAAAACATCTGGCTTCCAATTTAAAACTGCAGAATCATTTTGATTCTATCCTATTGCTAGACACTTAGTCATTATGATCCTGTCTCTTAAACATCTCTGCAATTTATTCACTCCTTTTTAGACCTGTCATTAGTTAATTTTTTGAATTACTGCAAGGTTTTATCTCTTTTCCTTTTGATCTTTCTTTCAATTTATAAAATTAGTTCTCTGTAGATTTTATGTACTCTGGGCCTCTGAGACTCACTGATGAAGAAATTCCCAGAGAAGCAGGAGATATAGATATACAAAGAACTAGATTCAATGTAGATTGGGAAATATATTTACAGTGCAGGATAAGTAAGTATCATTTATAATCTACTAAACCTCTGGGGGAGTCAGGGCATGTTTAAGAAAAAGTAACATTTTAGGCTGGCTGTTGTTACTTTCTTTGGCTGTCATGGAATTGATTTTAACTCACGGTGACCCTATGTGACCCTATGTGACCCTATAACTGCCCCATAGGTTTTTGTTTTGTTTTTTTGCTGTGATCTGTATAGAAGCAGACTGTCAGGTCTTTCTGCTGGGGAGTTGTTGAGTGAATTCAAATCACCAAACTTTCGACCACCAGTTGAACACTTAATCATTGTGCCACCAGGGCTCCTTAGTAGTTGGCACTTTAAGAATGGAATGGAGTTTTTTCTGTGCTTTATTTAATCCTCTCTTCCTTCCTCACCTTCTAACCCCAATGCTTCTACAATTCAATCCTCAAAGAATAGTTCTGATCATTGTAAAAATTTTTATCAATTTTTTTAACTTTTTATTGTGATTTGGGTGGAACTTCGCAGAGCAGAGCAAATAGGTTTTCCATTCAACAATTCACATGCACTTTGTTTCATGTCATTGATTGCAATCTCCTCAATATGACATCACTTCTCCCATTTCCTCCCTGTATTTCTCCTTTCCATTCGTCCTTCTCTCCTAACCATTTCTGCCTTCTGAACTTTGTCCTTGAGCAAATGCTGTCCTTTTAATCTCAAATTGTTGATTGTTCTAAGGAGTGTCTACGTTCCTACAGTCAGTGTTCACTTTATAGATCTGTCTATAGTTTGACTGAGAATTAAGCTATGAATGAGTTCAGATCCATGTCCAAAGTGTGACTAAGGGGCACAGTCTTGTGGGTTGCACCAATCTCTACCCAGCCAGTAAGCCTGGTTCTTTTTTCGCAATTTTGAGTTTTGTTCCATATTTCTCTCCAACTCCAACGAGGATCTTTGAATGTTATCCTTTTCAGAGTAGTTGACAATGGTAGCTGGGCACCATATTCTGGTCTCAGGGTCATGGAGGCTGAAGTTCACATAGTCCTTGAGTCCCTTGGACTAATTGTTTCCATGTTTCTTTGATTTTCTTCACTCTTCTTTGCTCCAGACAGGAAGAGAACAAGGGTTGAATCTTAGATGGCCACTCATTGCAAAAATGTTTACAAATCCTTGTCATATCCAAGCATAAATGAAACTGTGTGACATAAAATCCTACTTTGTTCTTAATTTGATCCTTTCCTTTTGTTCCTGCTTCAGCTTCCATGGTGGAGTTTCCCAATGTACAGTAACAATGTACTGTTGATGTTGAGGATTATTTTGGATCAATAGACATTTTCCATATGACAGTTTTAAATACAGAAGAAATAATATAACTAGTATATCAAGCCCAAATGCTTAGAACAAGTTTAACTAAAATAAAAGTACTCAAGGTAAAGTAATTTAAGATAAAGTTAAAAGTAAGTAATAGTATGTTAGTTTATCTGTCAAAAATGTTTGGATATAGCAAAAATGTGAATGCCAGTATTAAATCACTGAAGTTTAGAAAATATTGTGATAGATGGCCTTGGGCAATGCACCATCCAGCAATAATCAATATCTAATAACCAAGTAACTCCGAACATATCATGCATTTTCATAACTTTATGTCTTTGCTCAGGCCATTTCTTCTGTTTGGAATGCTGGTTTTCTCTACCCAAATTATCACCTCCTCTTCTAACATTTAGTTTCTATCTTTATTATAGCATTTAGATATATTTTATCATGCATTAAAATTACACTTTATATTGTTATCCTCCTTGGAATGCTGAGAAATTCATGAAGAAGATGGCTTCTGTTAGAGGTGTGTCTGATTTTCTCTTCCAAGCAGAATACTTACCTTATGCTTACCAAAGAGTGAATGGACTTAAAAGTTAAATGTAAGCTTTTAGTTACTATTGGCTGAATTGAATTGATTAGGCCACTGAAATAAGTAACTCCCTCAAGGTCTCCATTGTTAAATATCATTTTTGACTTAGACAGTGATGATGAATCACTGCATCTAAAAGATCATATTTAAAATAAGAATCAGTTGCCTGGTAACAGAGCAAGTCCTGCTGGTAGAATTTTATGGATTATCTTATCAAATTAGCTCATATCAGTAAGAAATCTAGTGAGAGTATGCAATAGGAAAAGAGAGGAAAAAGGAAAGGGGAAATCATTATCACAGTGATGACAATTTGTATAGAATTTTACAATTTCTACACAATTTCTTGATCTTTGGCTCACTCTATCCATATCTATTTACCTTATGATTAGATACTACTATTGTTATTAGCGCTAAAACCTACTCACAGTTTCAACTCCAACTCAGGGTGAATCCATGTGTGTCAGAGTCGAACTGTGCTCAATAGGATTTTAAAAAGCTAACTGTTCTGCAGAGAACCAATAATAGCAAGCAACAACCAACACAAGATGACATAACCCAGAAACCAACACAACTATGGTTTATATAAAGTAAAATAAGCTTGCAAGATGGTAAACAGGAAACCAGAGACATCAATTGGCAAATGAGGACAACTACAAACCAAAAAGAGGGTAAAAAAAATGTAGTTACAGAAGTTCTAAATGATGAGGAAGTCAAGAGAGTTGCAAGATAGAATGGACTGTACTAAACTTGGGGAGAAAATCATAAATCACAGGGTAACCTCAAACAAAAATTATAAACCTTCACATCACAACAATAAAGAGGACAAGGACAAATATTTAGCAAATATTAAAACAATAGCAACAAAGGAAATAATTAAAAAAATTCATAAACATAATGAACTCAGCACAGAAAATTATATGGAACAAAGTAACCAGGAACACCATGAAAAAACACTTAACAAAATGACAGCAACCAATTCATACATGTCAATATTACACTGAAGGTCAATGGATTAAATGCACCACTCAAGAGATGGAGAGTTAGAGACTGGACAAGAAAACAAAACCCAGAGGTTCCGGCAAGATGGCGAACTAGGCAGAAAGACTACATAGGCCCTCTTCAACAAAGAAAAGGGAAACCAATTAACACAGACACAGAAGATCATCCTGGACCCCTGATCCTTGAAGGGAAGTATATAGAAGTGGACTAAACCCCAACTAGCAGAAGAATTTGCGTGAAAATACCAAAAAAGGAGACGTACGTTGCTGTGGTCTGGCAGCAATCCTGAGCGATCCTGATGGCACAGACAGCTTGGAGATTCCTGAGTGGTGGTAGGACCTAAGAATTAACAAAAAAAATCAGCCCTGCTAGCCAGGGACTTCATAGAGGACTGTGCATGGTGGCTGGGGAATAAACTGAGAAGGTGAAGAGAAAGGCAGGCTGAGCTATGGACTTTTGCTGGTCTGGAGGGAACCACGATTTTGAAGGTTTAAAAGTGGCTTGACTATTTTGGATATTTAAAGAGACAGTGCTCTCGCAGATTCCTGGAGCTTGAGAACACGTTCTGCTTTCCAACAACCCCAAGGACACTCCATATCCGCAAGACTGAAAAGGTGTGGCATTCCTCTTGTTACTCTTATACCCCACATCTGCTTGATGAACAAAGGTGCTGCCATCCCCCACACCCACCTACCTTATGGGCCCAAAGGAACTCCATCACAGTCTGTGTGCTCAAACTGAGACTGGGTACCCTGCCCTGTCCTCCACCAATTCTTTTTTTTTTCTTCTTCTTCTTTTTTTTATTTTTATTTTTTTCTTTTATGCTTTCTTTTTTCTGGTGATTAGTTTGCTTATATTTGTCTGTTTGAAAACAACTATTATTAATTATACTTTTGTTCTTTTTATTATTATTCTTAATCTTCCCCTCCCAGGTCCTAGTTTTCAGTATTTTTTCTTTTCTATGTTCCTGATTGAATTTTTTTTTTTTTTTTTTTTTTTTTTTCAAAAACTAAAAATTTTTTCCCAATAAATTTTTACAATTGTAAAATTAGAGTTTTACGTGGTTTTTTTTTCCCCTTTTTTTCTTGTGGTTAACTGTGTTTTTTTGTTTTGTTTTGTTTTGTTTTTCCAATTTTTTTCCCTTCATTATTCTCCTTCTCTACCTTTCTTCTCTTAGTGCCTTATCCCCAGATATTGCAGGTTTTCTTGATTTTTCTTCTTTTTCCCTTTTTTCTTTTTTTTTTGGCTCCTGTTCCTGTGTGCTTACATGGTGTGCTTTTTGTCCATGTGATTTTAGTTTTTAGATGGTTTTCAATTGTAATTTGTGTCTAACTGAATGGGAGACAACAACAGTCCCCATAAGACACAACTACATCCACGCCTCCTGCAACTTCACTTATTGAGTGGGAGACACTACCTCCTTCTCCACCAATGGGCCAATGATTAAAAAAACCACCAAGAAGAGCTTGAATCATCCTTGGCTGCTCTTCACAAACAGTTAACAGAGATCTAAGTACAACAATGCCACAATGCTTCGGAGTCAACAGACCATCACAGTCCACACAAAGAAGCAGGACAAAGTGGTAGAAACAAGGGAGCAGGATACAGACCCAGAACACGTCCCTGAGGAAGCAGCAGCATTGGAACCGTCTGATAAGGTATTCAAAAGAATTATCTTGAGAGGCGGGGCAAGATGGCGGACTAGGC
>NW_006921785.1:394082-396423 GCF_000298275.1 Orycteropus afer afer
AGTTGAATTAATGGCCTGCCATATCATTTGGTAATAGCAGGACTGCTTTTTTACTTGTCAACCTTGGGCTTGGCAGTCTCAGCAGCCAGCAGCTGTTTGAGTGAAGAAAAGCCTCTAGCTTCAGTGGGCCAGGAGCTGGAGGCAGAGCTGAAGCCCAAGGCTGAGGGGCTTTCACCCAGCCCCTAGAACCTGGCACTGTGAACTTGGACTTCTAGCCTCCAAAATTTCAAGAGAATAAACTCCTGTTTCTTAGGGCCATCCCATTTGTGGTATATTCTTGTCAGAGCAGCACTAGGTAACCAGAACAGATACCATGGTTATTTGAATCATATAATATGTTGACTTTCTCATTTTGTCCCATTTGGACTAATCCTACCTGATTATTCAATTTATCCATAACCAGCCTTCACTGGGCAATAGGTTTCTGAATTTCCAAACTATGGTAATACACACAATAGAATACTATGCAATATTAAAGAATAATGTAGAATCTACAAAAGCCACATAACATGGATGAACTTGGAAGACATTTTGCTGAGTGAAATAAGGCAATCCCAGAAGGATAAATATTATTTAAATTCGTTATTATAAAAAGTCAAGAAAAGGTTTATATATGGAAGTAAACTTTGTTTGTTAACAGGAGTGGAAGGGGAAGGAACACTGCAAAAATAATTTTAAAAAGAAAAAGAAAACTAGAAACAGATGGTCCCTAAAAGAGCCAGAATTGCAAGATAGCACATATTCAATAGCAGTGAAAGGCAATGTTTACTTATCTGGATTAATATACATCCTGAGTCATTTTTATTCACTAATATCTTATACTCAGTAATATTTCTATATAAAATAAAATGCTCTTTAAGCTAGTCCTTAGGGTATTGAATATAAAAGTACTAGACAGTTTTATTTGGGAAAATTATCTAAAAATCACAATGATGAACACAGTTGGGGTGCTACTAAAGTAAGGCTTCATGAAGAATAATGAAGAAAACCAAGGGTATTTAGAAGCAATCAACCCTAAGACACGATGGCCCTCGAGATCAGAAGAACTAGATGGTGCTCAGCTACCAATGCCAACCACAATGAAAAGGATCAAAACTGGAGATCCTGGATAGAGTGGGAGGAAAAATGTGGAACATAATTCAACAACACAATATATAATGACCAGAATTACTGTCAGATGGAGTCTGGTGGGACTCCCAAGACTATTGCCCTGGGAATCACTTTGTGTATGGGATAAAACTCACTCCCAAGGGCTGGCTCTCAGCCCAACAATAGTAAAACTTACATGCAGAACACCCAACTCAGGGTGATGCACCCACCTACTCTATGAAGATACACTCCTTGGAGCAATCAGCCATGGGGCACCAGAGGGGCAGCATTCACATGAAGGAAAAGCTGGACAGACAGAAGTGCATAACTAAGAAGGACTCAGGAATGGGCGTAGGGGTCACTGGGAAGGGAGAGGAGGAGAGTGGGTTAGGGTTGGGGATGGTAACTGGGGAGTGAAACCATATGTACAATAACTGTTGAATGTAAAACAAACTCTGCTTTGTAAATTTGCCCCCAAAGCACAATTAAAAAAAAAAAAAAAAGTAAAGCTTCAGACAGTTTGACAGAAGAAGGGCACTAATCATTCTTTTCTTCCTGTGAAAAGGGAATCAAGAGTAAGACAACAAACTTCAACTACATAATAATATTCTCTAAAGGGGGCTTTGCTCAGGATCAAAATTGCTTTTTAGTACAATGTTTAAATGTGTTTTTCACTGTCACAATTTCAACCTCTTTTATACTAATGCTTTGATAAAATGTGTCAATCAACTATGAATGACACAATATTCTTATTTCTCTCCTATTGTTATTCAACTTATCATCACCTGTTCTAAATCTGTCATTGTTGTTGTTGTTGTTGTTAAGTGTTAGTCATCTCTGACTCATAGCGACCCCACGCACAGCAGAATGAAACACTGCCCGATCCTGTGCCAGGTCCATGATCCCTGCTATACTGGACCCCATCATCACAGCCACCTTGTCAATCCATCTCGTTGAAGGCCTCCTCCTCTTTCGTCGACACTTCACCTTACCAAGCATGACATCTTTCTCCAGGGAATGGTCCCTTCTGACAACATGACCAAAATAGGTGAGATGAAGTCTGGTCATTCTCACTTTCAAGGAGCATGTCGGGTGCACTTCCTCCAGGACAGATCTGTTAGTTCTTTTAGCAGTCCATGGTACTTTCAGCATTCTTCTCCAGCACCACAACTCAAAAGCATCAACTCTTCTTCGGTCTTCCTTATTCATTATCCAGCTCTCACATGCATACGAGGAGATTGGAAATATCATG
>NW_006921785.1:398693-403389 GCF_000298275.1 Orycteropus afer afer
AGCTCACTAATGCTGAGGATATCAATCTTTATGCATTCCATTTCCTTTTTGACAACTTCCAATTTTCCTAGATTCATACTTCATGCATTCCATGTTCCAATGATTAATGGATGTCTGTAGCTGTTTCTCTTCAATTTGAGTGGTGCCACATTAGCAAATGGAGATCTTGAAAGCTTTACCTTATCCATAGTTCTAAGGCTGGGTTTACTCAGATGATGCAGGTCTTTCTCAGTCCTATTATGAGAGCATTCTAACCTAACAGGACTATTTATAAAGTTGTGCAGTAATGTATCAAACAGTGTTTCTTTGCCATTCATAAGGTTTTCCCTGGCCCATTCTTTGAGAAGTGGATGGCCTCTTCCTTCTTCCTAGTCTGTGTCTGTCTGTAAACTGGGTTGACACCTGTGCACCATGTGCATCTCGCTGGGTTTGAAACACCAGTGGCTCAGCCTCAAAACTCTCATCAACACATCACCATAGTAGGACAACCTGACAGACATGTTTGTCTCCCTTTTGGGAACCTCTCATACCACCCTTACCTGGGTCCCTGTGGCTGACTCCTCCTCTGTCTGGATTACTGGGTGTTTTATCCCCTTTCTCCCGCTCTCCCTTCCTGCTGCTGTGAGCGTGCCTGAGTTCCCTCTCCTCACCTGGATCCCTGCGACTGACTGCTCCTCTGTCTGGGTTCCTGCCTTTTAATTCCCTGTCTCTCACTCTACCATCCTGCTGCTTTGGGCATGCCTGGGTTCTCTCTCCTCATCTGGATCCCTGTGGCTGACTGCTCCTCTGTCTGGGTTCATGCCTTTTAATCCCCTTTCTCTTGCTTTCCTTCCCTGATGTTTGTTTTGGACATGCCTGAATTCCCTCTCTTCACCTGGATCCCTGTGGATGACTGCTCCTTTGTTCGGGTTCCTGGCTTTTAATCCCCTTTCTCCCGCTCTCCCACCCTGCTGCTTTGGGCATGCCTGAGTTCCCTCTCCTCACTTGGATCCCTGAGGCTAACCACTTCTCTGTCCAGGTTCCTGGCTTCTTATGCCCCTTCTCTCACTCTTCTGCCCTGCTGCTTTGGGTGTGCCTGAGTTTCCTCTCCCCACCTGGATCCCTGCGACTGACTGCTCCTCTGTGTGGGTTCCTGGCTTTTAATCCCCTTTCTCCTGCTCTCCTGCTCTCCTACCCTGCTGCTTTGGGCATGCCTGAGTTCCCTCTCCTCACCTGGATCCCTGTGGCTGACTGCGGCTGACATGCCATCTATCATAGATCCTTGTTATTCACTGTGTCATTAATGTCCTTCCAATATGTGTCCTTAGCCTATTTCTCCAGCCTCAATACAGCCCTTCACATTCCTTAGATCAGTCAGCAGAAAATCTCTACTGTTTTTCAGGCATACTTCATAAATCTCAGGATCTAGTCTTGTGCATGTGTCTTCTGACCAGTTTCTGATTCAAAT
Source organism: Orycteropus afer afer (assembly GCF_000298275.1). NCBI lineage: Eukaryota > Metazoa > Chordata > Mammalia > Tubulidentata > Orycteropodidae > Orycteropus > Orycteropus afer. The sequence continues at coordinate 400,141 of NW_006921785.1, forward strand.
ACCACTTCTCCATTAACAGTACCTGCTTCATGAAGCAGAATGTAGACCTATTTTTGATCTATACCTCAGACTATTTTAACTACAGATAAGTTACTGTTTTCACCTTCTATTCTTATTATGTTTGCATATTCCAGACTTCTATTAGATGGAGCTTTGGTGGCATAATGGTTAAAGCAGTTGGCTGCTAACCAAAAGATCAGTGGTTCGATCCCAACAGCCACTCCTTGGGAGAATGATGAGGCAGTCTGCTTCCATTAAGATTTACAACATTGGAAACCCTGTGGAGCAGTTCTACTCTGTCCTACACAATCATTATGAGTGAGAATCTTCTCAATGATTGTTGGTGGGAACTTCTACTAGATTATTTTCTCATTATAGGAGGGGTGTCATAATTATTACCCTTCCATCTTGAGGACATGGTATATGAAATGCATTCCTCCAAAGAATCTAATTGGTGGTGATGGTCTGTTTTTAGCTCCTTGCTATTTGAACTCTAGCTGTGAATTAGATTTTGTTGTTGTTGTTGTTAGGTGCCATCAGTCGGCTCTGACTCAACCAACAGAATGAAACACTGTCTGGTCCTCTGCCAGCCTCACAATACTTGCTATACCTGAGCCCATCATTGCAGCCACTATGTCAGTCCATTTTCTTGAAGGCTTTCCCCTTTTTTGTTGGCCTTCCACTTTACCAAGCATGATATCCTTCTCCAGGGAATGGTCCTTTCTGATAACATGACTAACATGACCAGAATTCATCTGATTATTCTCGATTCCAAAAAACATTCCAACTGCATTTTGTCCAGGTCAGATTTGTTAGTTCTTCTGGCAGTCCAAGGGACTTTTAGTATCCTTCACCAACACCACAGCTCAAAACTATTAACTCTTCTTCTGTCTTCCTTATTCATTTTCCAGCTCTCACATCCATATGAGGTGATTGAAAATAACTTGGCTTGGGTTAGGCACACCTTAGTCTTCAAAGAGACATCTTCGCTCTTCAGCATTTTAAAGAGTTCTTTTGCAGCAGATTTTCCCAGTGCAATATGTTGTCTAATGTCATGACTGCTGCTTCTATTGGTGTTGATTGTGGAAGCAAGTAGTATGAAATCTTTGACAACTTCAATCTTTTCTCCATTTATTGTGATCCTACTTATTGGCTCAGTTGTGAGGATTTTCATTTTCTCTATGTTGAGATGTAATCCATACTGCAGAATTTAGTCTTTAATCTTCATCTGTAAATGCTTCAAGTCATCCTCACTCTCAGCAAGCAAAGTTGTGTCATCTGCATATCACAGTTTGTTAATGAGCCTTCCTCCAATCCTGATGCAACACTCTTCTTCCTATATTCCACCTTCTCAGATTAGTTGCTCAGCATAAAGATTGAACAAGTATGGTGAAAGGATACAACCTTGATGCACTCACTTCCATGCAGTGTCCCCTTGTTCTGTTTGAATGACAGCCTCCTGGTCTATGTACAGTTTCCTCATGAGAACAATTAAGTGTTCTGGAATTCCCATTCTTAATGTTATCCATAATTTGTTGTAATCCACACAATCGAATGCTTTTGCATAGTCAATAAAACACAAGTAAACATCCTTCTGGTTTTCTTTGCTTTCAGCCAAGAACACCTGACATCAACAATGATATCCCTTGTTCCAAGTTCTCTTCCAAATCCAGCTTGCATTTCTGGAAGTTTTCTTGTCTATATACTGCTGCCATCATTTTCTAATTATCTTCAGAAAGATTTTACTTGCATGTGTATTAATGATACTGTTTGATAATTTCCATGTTCTGTGGAATCACCTTTCTTTGGAATGTGTACAAATATGGATCTCTTCCAGTCAGTTGGCCAGGTAGCTGTCTTCCAAATCTCTTGGCATGGTTTAATGAGTGCCTCCAGTGTGGCATCCATTTGGTGAAACATCTCAACGGGTATTCCATCAATTCCTGGGGCCTTGTTCTTCACCAACACTTTCAGTGCAGCTTTGATGTCTTCCCTCAATACCATTGGGTCTTGATCATATGCCACCTCCTAAAATGGATGAACATCAACTAATTCTTATTGGTACAGTGATTCTGTGTATTCCTTCCATCTTCTTTTGATGTTTCCTGTATCATTCAATATTTTTCCCATAGAATATTTCAATGTTGCAACTTGAGGTTTGGAATTTTTCCTCAGTTCTTTCAGCTTGAGAAATGCTGAATGTCTCCTTCCCTTTTGGTTTTCTAACTCCTGGTCTTTGCACATTTCATTATAATTGACTTTGTCTTCTTGAGCTGCTTTTTGAATTCTTCTGTTCAGCTTTTTTTATCTTGTTGATTCTTGCATTTGCTTTAGCTACTCTCCATTCAAGGGCAAGTTTCATAGTCTCATTTGATATCCATTTTTGTCTTTTCTTCCTTTCCTGTCTTTTTATGACCTTTTGCTTTTTTCATGGATGATGTTTTTGATGTCATCCTACAATTCCTCTGATTTTCAATCATTGATGTGCAATGCATGAAATCTACATTTTAGATGGTCTCTAAATTCAGAAGGAATACAATTATACTTTGTTGTTTTTGTTGTTATGTGCCGTCGAGTCGGACTCAACTCATAGCAAACCCCTCCTTGGGTTTCTGAGGCAGTATCACTATGGAAGTAGATTGTCCCATCTTCCTTCCGAGGAGTGGCTGGTGGATTAATATATGAAAAATTAAATGTATAGCCAAATTGGCTTATGTCAAAACAATTGCATCACAATATCATGTAACCAAGGTTATAAGTCATAGTTTATAATGAAACCACCTATTTTATATGTCTCCACTAGGTTGGGAGCTTCCAGAATTCAGGAACTTCATACATTCATTATCTAGCATGGTACCCTATCTGGGTTTATGCAATGAATAATTTGCTATTTCTCACAGCATCTAATAAAGTAAGAATAAATAAACACTTGAAAGAAAATAAATGGTCAACAGAGAACTGGAAAATGAAGCAAGAAGAAATAGCTGAGGAAGACAAAGAAGAAGTAACAGTGTTACTCTTTATGTTAGGGGATAATTTGACCAAGTTTTTTATGTAAACAGTATGGTTGCTGTGTCCACTTAATAAGCTATTTTTAAGCTAGGTGATGATAAGAGGATGTACAGTCATCTTGACTATAAACAACAGCTGTTTTTCTCTACCACAACCATTTCAGTTTAGCTAAAGACAAAATAAGAAAGAAAAGAGGAAGGAGGATACAGAATGGGAGGAGTACAGGGAAGGAAAAGG
>NW_006921785.1:404015-411033 GCF_000298275.1 Orycteropus afer afer
ACTCATAGCGACCCCTCCTTGGGTTTCTGAGGCAGTATCACTACGGAAGTAGATTGCCCCATCTTCCTTCCAAGGAGTGGCTGGTGGGTTTGAACCTCCAGTCTTCTGGTTAGCAGTCAAATGTCTCATGCACTATGCTACCAGAACTCCTTTTGTTTATATATGCATTATTAAATGATCTAAATGATGCCTTACATGAGTATCTTATTCTGTTCCTTTCTTCTTTATTAATGCTATCCTTTTAAGATCCACCATTGTCATTGTGTGTCTGTTAAGCTGTTTTTTAAAATGAGAGATTTATCATGACCAACATTTCCAGAATGCATTAGTATTTGTCATTCTTCTGTCCATACTGTAATCACTGCATGTCTTTTCATTTTTTATTTATTTTCTCACATTAATGGCAATTTCCACTATGTAACAACACTCTCTCCACTTCATCCCTAAGGTTACCATTTCCTTTTGTCCTTACTTCTTATCCATTCCTGCCTTGTGAGCATTATTCCTGGCTAAATGCTGCCCTTTTGATCTTGTATGATTGATTTTTCTAATGGGTGTGCACCTTCCTGATATTATTGTTCACCTTTTAGACATGTCTATTGTTTGGATGAAAGTTGAGCCACAGCAGTGAGTTCAGTTCCAGGCCTGAAAAGTGACTTAGGGTCACAGTCTTGGGGGTTTAACTAGTCTCCATCAGACAAGTAACTCTAGTCTTTTTGTTATTTTGAGATTTTTCCACATTTTTCTCCCACTCTCTCCAGGATCTCTTCTTGTGATCCCTTTCAGAGTGGTTGACAGTAATAGCAGAGTGCTATCTAGTTCTTCTGATCTCAGTGTCATGGAAGCTGAGGTTCATGTGGTCTACAGTCCCTTGGACTAATTTTTTCCATGTATCTTTGATTTTCTTCACTCTTCTTTGCTTAAGATGAGTACCAATTGTTGCACTATAGATGGCCACTCATAAGACCCAAGTTTCTAATATTAAAGCAGGATGTACAACAATACATTTGTGGACTATATTATACCAATTTATCTACTAAATGTCTTTTTTGTTGAAATCTCAATAAATATTTGAACTGTGTGCACTTCATTGTGCTAGTATGACATTTAATAAGTCACTTTTGCTTTCTGATCTTTTTATTCTTTCATGAAGCTAATGACATGATTCACTCAAGCAATACTAACTGGGCACCTACCATGTACTTAGTTTATGATTATATCACCTGATATATGATTGTATCACCTGATATCTATTTTTATCTATAGCTATCTTCACTAGAATGGGAATTTCAATATGAAGACTTCAGTAAATACAATGGTCCTTGTACTCAGAGAGCTCTTGGAGATTCAGGAAACTCTTCCCTGAGAAAGAGATATTTAGTTTGAGACCTGAAAGGAATTGGCTAGTCAAAGAAGAAGGGAAAGGAGAGAATTGTTGTGTTGCAGATGGCAAGAATGAACTTATTCTATAGAAAACCATGATTGCAACAGACCTAGGGAAGCATTTCCACCATGCTGTGACCCAGTGAAGAAAAGAGGTACCCCAATGCTAGAGCTAAGAGAGATGCACTGGCATAGCAGGAGGCTTTGAGAAGTAGACAGGTGGTAGCAGACCATGTAGGACACTAAAAGACTTGGAAAGGGTTTGGGTTAGAGGAAACTCTCTGTATATAGTAAAGAAGCACTTAATATCTTATAAAGGACAGAGTGAAGACTTCAATGATCCCTCCCAGTCCTTTCATCCTGTGTTTTACCTAAACATGTGCTTCTACTACGATAGCCATTAGACACATGTGACTATTGAGCACTTGGAATGGAACTAGTCTGAACTGAAATGTGCTGTATGTATAGAAGAATCACCAAATTGTGAGGCCTTAGTATGAAAAAGGAAAGTAAAATATTTTATTATATTGATTATATGTTGAAATGATGTTTTGGTTATATTTGGCTAACTCTGTAAAATATATTTCCAAGGCTGTAAACCTTTACACAAGAAGACCGCCTCATCTTTCTCTTGCTGAGTGGCTGGTGGGTTCAAAATGCTTACTTTTTGGGGTAGCAGCTGAATGCTTTAATGAATATGCCACCAGAGCCCCTTAATTTGACTATTACAAAAGTTTAGATTACAGATGAGGTTTTCATTATAAATTTTTCACAATGCTATTCTAAATCACTTGCTTCTTAGACAATCATAGAATGTTGAAAAATCTATTTGGTGGAAAGATTCTGCTGATCATAAAGGGAAATTTTCTTCATATTGAATATGAACCCTAAAGAAGGTTACATCCACCTGTTAGAATCCCAGGCAAAAAGTCGTCTAACTAGATTATATGTTATACAGACTTCAGAAGAGCAGTTTAGAAGATTATGTGGGAGTTAAAATATATGCACATATCTCATTATATATTAACAAGATATGTGCTCAGAGAAGACTCCCACACACCACTTAGAACACTGGCTTGAATTTTTCCACCAGCAAAGTAACTTTAAATAAAGGAGAGAGGGGGAAATATGTAGTAGTACAGTGAATGCCTCAGACTGTAGTGAAATGGCAAGGATTGTTTTCCAGAAAATGAATTTTCATGACTGTTCTTTAAATATATCTTGCCAAGATTTTTATTATTATTATTTTAAATGACCAACTAAAGAAACCCATTATTTCCTACTGAAATTTTATGACTGATATTTTGCAGATCCAAAGCAATTTGTCAAATGTTTATTAAATTCTGCTCTCTACTTGAACCAACTGTATTTTTGGTCATTAAAGACCTTCTACCTGTTATAAGATTGAACTGTGTCTCAAAAAAATACATACTGTAAACCCTATTCTCTATGCCTGTGGACAGGGGTGAAACAGGTAAGGAGGGTGGGGGACAGTCCTCAAGGCAGCAGGGAGCAGTGGCAGACAGGGCTGGCAGAAACAGGTAGGGGGAAGCCCAGGAAGTGAGCAGAGTGGTTGGAATAGCTAAGGGAGACGAACTTGTCTGTCAGTTTGTCATACTGTGGTGGCTTGCACAGATGGAGGCTGTGCCAGCAGGGGTGCCCATGGTGGACCAGTTTTGGTGGAGCTTCCAGACTGACACTAACTTGGAAGAAGGAAGAAATCACCCACTTTTCAAAGAATTGGCCAGTGAAAACCTTATGAATAGTAGTGAAACACTGTCTAATATATTACTGGAAAATTTTATTAATAGCCCTGCAACATCGCCTGATACAGTGCTGGAAGATGAGCCCTTCAGGTCAGAAGGCACTCAAAATATAACTGGGAAAGGGGTACCTCATCAGAGTAGAGCCTACTTTCATGATATGGATAAAGTAGAGCTTTTGGGTCCTCCTGAAAGCTGTAGTGGCATGGCTCAGTATGAAAAGAAACAGCTGCAAACATTCAGTGATAATCAGAACATGGAATGTATGAAGTATGAATCTAGGAAAATTGGAAGTGGTCAAAAATGAAATGGAACACATAAAGATTAATATCCTAGGCATTAGTGAGCTGAAATGGACCAGTTTTGACCATTTTGAATCAGATAACCATAGAGTCTACTATGCTGGAAATGACAAATTGAAGAGGAATGGCGTGGCATTCATCGTCACAAAGAATGTTTCAAGATCTATCCTGAAGTACAATGTTGTCAGTGATAGAATAATATCTATATGCCTATAAGGAAAGCCAGTTAGTACTATATTATTCAAATTTATGTGCCAACCACCAAAGCCAAAGATGAGGAAATTAAAGATTTTTACCAATTCTGCAGTCTGAAATTGAGTGAACATGCAATCAAGATGTGCTGATTATCATTGGTGACTGGAAAGCAAAAGTGGGAAACAAGGAAGAATCACCAGTAGTTGAAAAATTAGGCCTTGCAGAGAAAAATAATGCTGGAGATTGCATGATAGAATTTTGCAAGGTCAGTGCCTTATTCATTGCAAATACATTTTGTCAACAACACAAATGGTGACTATACATGTGGACTTTTTCAGACAGAGTACACAGGAATCAGATTGACAACATCTGTGGCAAGAGGTAATAGAGAAGCCCAATATCTTCAGCCAAAACAAGGCCAGGAGCTGAATGTGGAACAGATCACCAACTGCTTATTTGCAAGTTTAAGCTGATGTTGAAGACAATTAAAAAAAGCCCACAAGAGCCAAAAGACGACCTAGATTATATCCCTCCTGAATTTAGAGATCATTTAAACAATAGATTTGATGCATTGAACACCAATGACCAAAAACCAGAGGAATTGTGGGATGACATCAAGAACATCATCCATGAAAAAAGCAAAAGGTCATTTAAAAAAACAGGAAAGAGAGAAAAGACCAAACTGGATGTCAGAAGAGACTCTGAAACTTGCCCTTGAATGCAGAGTAGCTAAAGCAAATGGAAGAAATGACAAGATAAAAGAGCTAAACAGAGATTTCAAAGAGCAACTCAAGAAGACAAAGTCAATTATTACAATAAAATTTGCAAAGACATGGAATTTGAAAGCTGAAGGGGAAGAACACACTTGGCATTTCTCAAGCTGAAAGAAATGAGGAAAAAATTTAAGCCTTGAGTTGCAATATTGAAAGATTCTATGCACAATATATTGAATGATGCAGGAAACATCAAAGGAAGATGGGAGGAGTACACAGAGTCACTGTACCAAAGAGACCTGGTCGATGTTCATCCATTTCAGGAGGTGGCATATGATCAAGAACCAATAGTATTGGAGGAAGAAGTTGAAGCTGCACTGAAGGAAGTGCTGAAAAACAATGCTCCAGAAATTGATAGGATACCCACTCTGATGTTTCAACAAACAGATGCCACACTAGAGGCACTCACTTGGCAATGCCAGGAAATTTGGAAGACAACTGGTCAACTGACTGGAAAAGATCCATATTTGTACCCATTCCAAAGAAAGTTCATCCCACAGAATGTGGAATTTATCAAGCTATATCATTAATATCACAGACAAGTAAAATCTTACTGAAGATAATTCAAAAACGGTTGCAGCAGTATATTGACTAGAGAACTTCCAGAAATGCAACTTGGATTCAGAAGAGGATGTGGAACAAGGGATATCATAGCTGTTGTCAGATGGATCTTGGCTCAAAGCAAAGAATACCAGAAAAATATTTAGTTGTGTTTCATTGACTATGCAAAGTCATTCAATTGTGTGGATCATAACAAATTATGGATAACATTGAGAAGAATGGGAACTCCCGAGCACTTGATTGTACTCAGCAGGAACTTGTACATAGACCAGCAGGCTGTTGTTTGAACAGAACAAGGGGACATTGCATGGTTTAAAATCAACAAAGGAATGTATCAGGGTTGTATCCTTTTACCTGAACATGTATCCTGAACAAATAATCTGAGAAGCTGGACTCTATGAAGAACATGGCATCAGGATTGGAGGAAGGCTTATTAACAACCTATGGTTTGCAGACGACGCAACTTTGCTCACTGAAAGTGAGGATGACTTGAAACACTTACTGATGAACATTGAAGACTACAGTCTGCAGTATGAATTACACCTCAATACAAAGAAAACAAAAATCCTCACAACAGGACCAATAAGCAGCATCATGATAAATGGAGAAAAGATTCAAGTTGTCAATTCATGTTACTTAGTTCTACAAGCAACACCAATGGAAGCAGCAGTCAAGATATCAGACATCAAGTAGCATTGGACAAATCTGCTGCAAAGGACCGGACCTCTTTCAAGTGCTGAAGAGCAAAGATGTTTCATTGAAGACTAAGGTGCTCTTGACACAAGCCATGGTATTTTCAATCACCTCATATGTATGTGAAAATTGGATAATGAAAAAGGAAGACCAAAGAAGAGTCGATGCTTTTGAGCTGTGGTGTTGGTGAAGAATGCTGAAAGTACCATGGACTGCTAAAAGAACTAACAATTCTATCCTGGAAGAAGTGCAGCCAGAATGCTTCTTGGAAGCAAGAATGGCCAAACTTCATCACACCTACTTTGGTCATGTTGTAAGAAGGGACTATTCCCTGGAGAAGGATGTCATGCTTGTCAAAGTGAAGGGACAATGAAAAAGGGGAAGGCCCTCATTGAGATGGATTGACACAGTGGCTATAATCATGAGCTCAGGTATGGCAAGGATCATAAGGCTGGCACAGGACTGGGGAGTGTTTTGTTCTGCTGTACGTGAGGTCACTATGAGACAACTCGATGGCACCTAACAGCAACAAAAAAGCCTGTAGTTATAATCCCATTTAGGAATGAGTTGTCTTTCTGATGTTAATGAAAAAGATTGTTGTTGTTGTCAGGTGTCATCAAGTCCTCTCCAACTCATGGAGACCCTCTGCACAGCAGAACAAAACATTGCCTGGTCCTGTGCCAGCCTCATGATTCTTGCTATACTTGAGCCCATCCTTGCAGCCCAGTGTCAATCCATCTCATTGTGGGCCTTCCTCTCTTTCGTTGACTGTCCACTTTACCAACCATCATATCATTTTCCAGGTAATGGTTCCTTTTGACAACATAACCAAAGTTGTTGTTGTTAGATGCTGTCAAGTCGTTTCTGACTCATAGCGACCCCATGCACAGCAGAACGAAACACTGCCCAATCCCACGCCAGCTCCACAATCCCTACTATACCTGAGCCCACCATCACAGCCACTGTGTCAATCCATCTCATTGAAGGCCTCCCCCTCTTTCGTCGACCCTCCACCCTACCAAGCATGATATCCTTCTCCAAGGAAAGGTCCCTTCTGACAAAATGACCAAAATAAGTGAGATGAAGTCTGGCCATTCTTGCTTGCAAGGAGCATTTTGGGTGCACTTCCTCCAGGACAGATCTGTTAGTTCTTTTAGCAATCCATGGTACTTTCAGCATTCTTCGCCAGCACCACAACTCAAAAACATCAACTATTTTTGGTCTTCCTTATTCATTGTCCAGCTCTAACATGCTGGACAAGGCAATTGGAAATATCATGGTTTGTGTCAGGAACACCTTAGTCCTCAAGGAGACATCCTTGCTCCTCAGCACTTGAAACAGTTCCTTC
>NW_006921785.1:412229-415138 GCF_000298275.1 Orycteropus afer afer
CTCTTGCTTTCTTCATGGATAATGTTCTTAATATTCTCCCACAATTCTTCTGGTTTTCGGTCGTTGGTGTTCAATGCATTAAATCTATTCTTTAGATGGTCTGTAAATTCAGAAGAAATATATTCAAGATCATATTTTGGCTCTCTTGGACTTATTTTAATTGACTTCAACTTCAAGTTGAACTTGCATATCAGCAGTTGATAATCTGTTCCACAATCAGCCCTGGCCTGCTTTTGGCTGAAGATATGAGTACAATCCATACTGATTATGACCAAAGTAGAGGAGACAAAATATGCCCATTCTCATTTTCAAGGAGCACTCTGGCTGCACTTTTTCCAGGACAGATTTGTTAGTCCTTTTAGCAGTCCAGTGGTACTCTTAGCATTCTTCTTCAACACCACAACTCAAAAGTGTCCACTCGTCTTCGGTCTGCCTTATTCATTGTCCAGCTCTCACATGCATATGAGGTGATGGAAGTACCACAACTTGGGTTAGGCGCACCTTAGTCTTCAAGGAGACATCTTTGCTCTTCATCACTTGAAGGAGGTCTTTTGCAGCAGATTTGACCAATGCAATACATCATCTGTTATCTTGACTGCTGCTTCCATTGGTGTTGATTGTAGAACCAAGTAATATGAAGTCTTTGACAACTTCAGTTTTTCTCCATCCATTGTGAAGCTGTTTATTGGCCCAGTTGTGAGGATTTTTGTTTTCTTTATATTGAAGTGTAATCCATACTGCAGATTGTAGTCTTTAATCTTCACCAGTAAGTACTTCAAGCCATACTCACTTTCAGCAAGCAAAATTGTGTCATCTGTGTATCACAAGTTGTTAATGAGTTTTCCTCCAATCCTGGAGTCATGTTTATATATGTTGTTGTTGTTGTTATGTGCCGTCAAGTCAGCCCTGACTCATAGCGACCCCTCCTTGGGTTTCCGAGGCAGTATCACTACGGAAGTAGGATTGCCCAACCTTCCTTCCGAGGAGTGGCTGGTGGGTTTGAACCGCCAGCCGTCTGGTTAGCAGGCAAGTGTCTTAGCCACTATGCTACCAGAGCTCCCTTGTTTATATATATATATCCAGCTTCTTGGGTTATTTGCTCAGCATACAAATTGATTAAGTATGGTGAAAGGATACAACCTTGATGCACTCCCTTCCTGATTTTAAACCATGAAGTATCCCTTTGTTGTGTTTGAATGACAGCCTCCTGATCTATGTACAGATTCCTCATGAGTATTATTAAGTGTTCTGGAATTCCCATTCTACTCAATGTTATCCATAATTTATTATGATCCACACAATCTAATATTTTTGCATAATCAATAAAACATAAATAAACATGTTTCTGGTATTCTTTACTTTCAGCTAAGATCCAGCTGGCATGAGCAATAATATCCCTCATTCCACATTCTCTTCTGAATGCAGCTTGCATTTTTGGAAGCTCTCTGTCAATATACTGCTTCAATAGATTTTGAATTATCTTCAGTAAGACTTTACTTCCATGTGATATTAATGATATTGTTTGATAATTTTCACATTCTTTGGGATCGCCTTTCTTTGGAATTGGTACAATTATGGATCTCTTCCAGTTCCTTGGCCAGGTAACTGTCTTCCAAATGTCCTGGCACAGCCGAGTTAGTGCCTCTAGTGCAGCTTCCATTTGTTGAAACATCTCAATGGGTATTCCGTCAATTCCTGGGGCCTTGTTCTTCACCAATTCCTTCAGTGCAGCTTCAACTTCTTCCCCCAATACCATTGGATCTTGATCATATACCACCTCCTGAAGTGGATGAACACTGACCAATTCTTTTTGATACAAATGATAAAGATTAGTGTGTGGTTATCTTGAATCAATGTCTTTTGAGATATAAAGAGATATTAAAGCAAATTAGCAAGGAGAGATTGTGGAAGAGAGATGTTGAGTCAGTTGAAAATTACCCAAGAGCAGTAGCTCAGAAGAAAGAGAAAGGCTTTGCCCTGAATTGACACCCTGAATTTAGATGTCTAGACTTCTAAACTTTGAAAAAATAAATTCCTGTTTGTTAAAGGCATCCACTTGTGGTATTTGTGCTATAGATAACTCTAAATAACTAAATGTTGTTTAGATAACTCTAGATAACTAAAATGTTGTCCAATAGAAGAGATTGGTGCACAAAGAAATAAAATAGTATGAAAAGTTGAAGAATCAAATTACATCTAAAGGTATAAATACAATATTATTCTATCTGATTCTCTGTTTTACTAATTGTGTTATCTATATTTGTTGTTAAAAATCAGATGTTTACATACAATCCAGATATCTTTTAGCAAATTTTGAAAATGTCTCAGGTCAGATATGACCTAAATATTGGAAATGACACTTAATTTAAATAAAATATTCTTTTATTTATTTATTATTTATTTTTATTCTTACTTATAGCGACCCTATAGGACAGAGCAGAATTATCCCACAGGGTTTTCAAGGTGTGATAGTTGGAGCTGTGTGTCAACTTGGCTGGACCATAATTCTGTGTGTTTAAGCTGTTGTGGTGTGGTTATTCCCATGATGGGATCAGATGATTATGTTTTGAGCAGCCAATCTGTTGAAAGGGAATTTCCCTAGGGGTGTGGCCTGCTTCCAGTATATCTGTGGACATTCTGGGAGAGGAGACATTTTTCTGTGGATTGGGATTCTGTTGTGCTGCCTACAACTGTCCGTGACTGAACAACCACCATTTGGCCTGGAGATGTTGGATTTGCCATTTGTTGGAGTCAATAGCCGGTGTACTGCCTGCCAGCTCTAAGCTCCTCAGCCCCTGCAGCTACAAGAGTCGGGAAAAGCCTCCAGCTTGATGTCTGATCCAGGAACTTTGAACTTGCCAGCTTCTATAAGTGTGTGAGCCATTTTCCTAAGATAAATCTCTCTCTCT
>NW_006921785.1:415249-422175 GCF_000298275.1 Orycteropus afer afer
AAGGATTTAATCTTTAAAAAAAATTTTTAAAGTTTGTTTTACATTCAACATTATGTGTACATTTAGATTCACTCCCCATTTACCACATTCAATCCTAACCCAGTCTCCTCTCCTCCCTGCCCAGTAACCCTCCCCCATGCCCCTCATACTTATGCATTCCTGTTTGTCCTGTATTTCCTCCATGTCAATGTTGCCCCTCTGGTGCCCCATGGTCGATTGTTCCAAGGGATGCATATCCATAGAATATGTGGATACATCACCCTGGGTTGAGTAGTCTGCATGCACATCATGTTTACTGTTGGGCTGAGTGCCAGCCCCTGGAAGTGAGCTTTATTCCAGGCCCAGAATGTATCCCAGGACCATAGTATTGGGGTTCTCACCAGATTCCACCTGACCAGTCATTCTGGTCATTTTTTGAGTGTTTGGATTTTGTTCCATGTTTTTTCTCCTACCCTATCCAGGATCGCTAGATTTGATCCTTTCTTGAGTGGTTGGCAACAATAACTGGGCACCATCTAGTTCTTCTGGTCTCAAGGGCCATCTTGCCCTATGGCTGATTGCTTCCAAATGCCCTTGGTTTTTTTTGCACTCTTCTTCACTTCCGATGACAGGAGATCATTAGCTGCATCTTAGATGGCCGCTTGAAAGCTTTTAAGACCTAGTTGCTACTCAAAAATGTAGGATGAGGAACATAGGTTTTATGTATTTTGTTGTGCCAATTGAGTCTGGTGTCCCCCAGTACTATGGTCCTGAGTTGGTAGATCCACTGGATCTCTCTCCCACAGTGTCTGGCTGTCTGTGAGGGATTACTCTACGTCTGTCTTCTGCTGTTTCTATAAGGATTGCAGGTATTTTGTATCACTGGTATATGTGCAAGATTAGCCTCCACTGAATCTATCCTTTGTCTAGAGAATACTCCTGTTCACTGACCCCCATCTAATCCTCTCAGATGTTTACATGTTTATCTGTAGCCTGGTGTTTGGTGTTAATGGTAATGCAGTATTGTGGACACACTGGTTGGTATTAGCATCTGTCATCTATCTCCTACGTGCAGAATTCAGTGTCTTCCTTTTTCCTAATGTTATCTTGGTGGTCACAGACTCTTTCCATACATCCCTTCGCAGGATCTGTCAAAAATGAAAAAGTACAGATGTGTTTGTATTGACTTTTTATATTTCAAAATTGTTACTATGTAGGTATCAGAGGAATAGCATTTTCCCAATCTCTTTGAATATTCTGTAAAATGGTTTTACAAAGTTACCTAGTCAGTGTGGCTCTAACATGACCATGTATAAAGAATACACATTGATTTACAGAAGAAATACACTGTGATGGCAGTCACCAAACACATCCCCACAATGCCTCACTTACTCTAACCCATAGTGTAGATTGTACTGGGGGGAGGGGGGAAGCCAGGTGTTTTGACGTTATGCATTTCCTACAGATAATCTGCTTTTATACTTCTTTTGAAGTATTAGCTTCAAAAGACTGTAACTATGGCTTGTAGGATGACCCTATGACCATCTTTAAAATTTTCCAATTAACGAATTTTTTTTGCCAAATTTCTAGAGCTGAAGTGAACTAAATAGAAAGGCTGAAATTAGCTATTTATATCTTCTTTAATTGTGAAAATATAACTTCAAAAACTGTATTTTGAACAAGATACTATATCATATTTTATGATCAGGTGCTATCTAAGTTGGATGAGGATGGTTCTTTTTTCTCTAAATCATACAAGATTCCTTCTTGTGGTTGTTGTGAGATGCCATCAAGTCAGCTCTGACTCAGTGACGCTATGTACAACAGAGCAAAACACTGGCCAGTCCTGCACCAACCTCACAATCTTTTCTATGCTTCTATTTGTCATTTCCAGCAGGGTAGAACACATGATTCTCTAATTCAAAATGGCCAATACCAGTCCATTTCAGCTCAGTAATTCCTAGGACATTGATCTTTATGCATTCTATTAATTGTGGTAACTTCCACTTTTCCTAGATTCACACTTTGTGTATTCCATGTTCTGATTATCTACAAGATTGTTAGTTAAATATTTGACATTTTATTTCTATGTCTCTTGGGTTTTACATTTTCACTTGGTATCTTGACTTTGAGGGGGAAAGGGAAAGACCTACACTCAGAAAAGTGACTATATTGGATAATAAAAATAAAAATAGATATCAATAAATTTTTGGAGTTTTAAAGAATATTTAGAGTTCCAGACTTGGTAAGATAGAGTGATTACATTTTACTCGGTCTCTAGCACTGAATAAAACCTGGAAAGAAGGCATACACACCTCTTTGAAGACTCTGAGAAGTAAAAGGTAAATTAGAGAAAAGGCCTACGATCCAATTCCCACCAAATTAGTTGTGACTTCACCATTTTTTCCCCTCCAGTATCATCCAATTAAGGAGCTCTGGTAGCTTAGTGCCTAAGGCATTTGACTGCTAACCAGAAGGCTGGCAGTTCAAACCCACCAGCCACTCTTCAGAAGGAAGTTTGGGCAATCTTCTTCCATAGTGATACCACTTCAGAAACCCAAGGAGAGGTCTCTATGAGTTGGATCTGACTGGAGGGCAGTGCATTTTTTTTTTTTTTTTTCATCATCCAGTCAGTGTTGTAATAGACATAAAGGACTAGACATGAAACACTTAGGAGAAGTTCTCCAGTTTTGGCTCAAGGATCAGGAAAGAGAACTCAATACTCGGGATTTTATCCCTCTTTCTCCATTCTCCTATGGGCCAATTCCTAAGCAATGCTGTGGCTGTAGAGACAGTGGCTGGTAAAGGAGACCACAGGAGTCAAAACTCAGAGAGAAGAAGGCCTTTCTCTGAATTCAATAGAGTTTCAGTTCCAAGAGGATAGAGACAATTTCCTTGTCTTTATCATCCTCCTATTCATTGACTGCAGATACGCTTGGAGACACACAGCAGAGTGGGTTAACTGAAACCCCAGCTTTCTAGCTGGAAGACAAAACATAAGAGACCCAGGAAACCAGAAAGTATGAAGACATTGTAGAGAGGAAAGAACTTAGAAAATAAGCTCCAATTATATACATATATAATATATATAATATTATACATAGTTAATATATAATGTATGTTATATAATTAATATATATTATACAATATATACTTTATATTATTTAGATTTATATTTTATATTAACTTATATTCTATTGTATATTGTATGTGTGCGTGTGTGTGTGTGTATGTTGTTGTTGTTATGTCCCATCCAGTTGGATCCGACTCATACAGACCCCTCCTTGGGTTTCCAAGGCAGTATCACTATAGAAGTAGATTGCCCAACCTTCCTTCTGAGGAGTGGCTGGTGGGTTTGAACTGACAGCCTTCTGGTTAGCAGTCAAGTGCCTTAGGCACTACGTTACCAGAGTGCTCTCACTGGCTCTCGCTCTCTTTCTCTCTCTCTCTCTCCCTATATATATATATATATATATATATATATATATAAACTCTTGGATTTCTTCCTAGGCTGTACACATGTGGCTGTTATCCTATTAGGATACAAAAATTTTGAGAATTGAACAGATACACTATTGCCCACCTCCCAGATGGGCAAGTGGAGGCACGTATACTGGACAGATTCAAATAGCACTCTAAAGGCTTTGAAGACCCATAGCATGAACCATACAACACAGAAAGGAAATTAGAACTTAAGGCCTGAACTTAACCAGATTGACTGTCAACAAAACCAAAAATATCAACACTCTCCACTGCATTTAAGCAAGGCCCAGAGTCTCATAATATAATATTCCAAATGTTCAAGCTACAATAAAAAAATTATGTGGCATATGAAACTAACAATTTCCATGGGAAATAATAATCTACAACACAGATGATGAGATGACAAATATGTTGAAATTATCTGGCTCTTGAAATAAACAGATAAGATAGCCTCAGCAAATAAATAGAAGATACAAAGAGAATGGAAATTTTAGAACTAAACACAAAATAATGAAAAAATTAAATACTCCTTTAACTAACTCAATAGTAGAATGAAGATGATAGAAAAAAAGAATAAGTAAATTTCTAGATAGAGTAATAATAATTATCTGAAGAATAGAGAGAAAAAAAGTCTTGAAAAAAGTGAAAAGAGCCTTAGAAATCTACAGGACAATAATAAAAAATTTTACATTTGTGTCACTGGAGTTCCAGAAAGAAAGGAGAAAAATATCAGTGCATAAAAAAAGTTCTGAAGAATAAAGCATGAAAACTTCCAAAATTTGACAAAAGACCTAAATGTATCCATGGAAGCACCCATGGAAGCAGAAGTCAAGAAATCAGACAATGTATTGCACTGGGCAAATATGCTGCAAATTCAAGAAGCTCAGTGAACCTCAAACAGAAGATACCCAAATAAATACACACTCAGAGCCATAATAATGAAACTTGAAAAGTAAAGGCAAAGAAAAGCACTCAAAGAAAAATGATACATTAACTATAGGGAAGCATCATAGAGGTCAGAAGGAAGGGGCACAATATTTGTAAATGTGCCAAAATAAAATAACTGTCACCCTAAGATTCTATATCCAAGGAACATATCCTTCAAATGAAGGTGAAATATAAATGTTTTCAGATGAAGGAAAATTAAGAGAATATATTGCCAGTAGCACTGTTCAAAGGAATTGCTAAAGTAACTTTTTCAGATTGAATAGAAATTATATCAGAGAGAAACTTGAGACATCAGGAATGAAGGAAGAGCAACAGAAATGTAAACACCTGCATAGTAATCTACTTCTGAAAAATCAATCATTAAAAAACTCATTGTCATAAATTGCTACACTGAAACACATGATATCACCCAGAAGTTAAAGTCAACTCAACAACTAGTATTGATAAAAATAATACACTAGTCTTCTTGAGTTCTTTAAGATATGTTTGAGAGTTGAAAGTAGAAATAATAACATTCTGATAGGATTATCAATGTATGTAGGCAACCATAACATAAAGAAAAGTGGTTAAAGTGACCTATATGGTGGTTGGGAGCTCTGGTGGCTTAGTCGCTAAGGCATTTGACTGATAACCAGAAGACTGGCTGTACAAACCCACCAGCCACTCCTCAGAAGGAACTCTGGGCAATCTACTTCCATAGAGATACCACCTCAGAAACCCAAGGAGGAGTCACTATAAGTTTTTTTTTTTTTTTTTATGGTGGTAAGGCTTCTACATTCCACCTAAAGAGGAAAAATATTATAAATACACTGTGAAAAGTTTAACATGTGTGTTATATTTGTGTGTATATGTACTATGTGTGCAACCTTGCTTGCTGGAAGTGAAGATGATTTGAACACTTATCGATGAAAATTAAAGACTACAATCCACAGTACTGATTATACCTCAACATAAAGAAAATGAAAATCCTCACAACTGGACCAAGAAACTGCATCACAACAAATGGAGAAAAGATTGAAGCTGTTAAAGATTTCATATTTCTTGGATCCACAATCAACACCCATGGAAGCAGAAGTCAAGAAATCAGACAATGTATTGCACTCGGCAAATCTGCTGCAAAGAACTATTTAAAGTGCTAAAGAGCAAAGATGTCACTTTGAAGACTAAGATGTGCCTAACCCAAGCCATGGTATTGGTGGTTGTGGTAGTTATGTTTGTGTGTCAACTTGGCTAGGCCTGGTTGAGTGGCTGGGCAGCTGATGATAGTTATTCCCCATGATGAGACTGGCAATCAACTGCATGGTGGGATCTACCACAAGCAGCTGAGTAGCTGCCTTTGGGAATGTGGTCTCCTTCCTGTATATAAGGAGAAGCCTTGGAAATGGTTTCTAGCCTATGGCACACTTGGACCCTGCATGTAGACATGTCATTGCTCAGCAGCCTGCTATGCTCCACGGACCTTGGGACTTACAGTGGACTTAAGTTAATGGGTTGCTGTGTGGTTTGGTAACATCGGGACTGTGCCTGTTTACTTGTCAACTTTGGGGCTTCTCAGCCTCAGCAGCCAGCAGCTGTCTGAGTGAAGAAATGCCTCTAGCTCCAGTAGGCTGGGAGCAGGAGGCAGAGCTGAACCCCAAATTTGAGGGGCTTTCACACAACCCCTAGAGCCTGGCATTTTGAACTTGGACTTAAAGCCTCCAAACTATAAGAGAAAAACTCCTGTTTGTTAAGGCCATCCTATTTGTGGTATATTCTTGTCAGAGCAGCACTAAGTAACCAGAACAGTGGTGTAGTGCCTAAGGCATTTGACTGCTAACCAGAAGGCTGGCGGTTCAAACCCACCAGCTAGACCTCAGAAAGAAGATTGGGCAATTTACTTTCATAGAGATATTGCTTGGGAAACCCAAGGAGGGGTCACTATGTGTCGGATCCCACTCAATGGCCTTGAGTTTTGTTTTGTTTTGTTGCTTTTTTTTCTTTTCATATGCATGTGAGAGCTGGCCAATGAATAAAGAAGACTGAAGAAGAGTTGATGCTTTTGAATTGTGGTGTTGACAAGGGATACCGAAAGTATCAAGTATCGTGGAATGCCAGAAGAACTAACAAGTCTGTCTTGGAAGAAGTGCAGCTGGAACGCTCCTTGGAAGCAAGAATGGCCCAACTTCATCTCACTTACTTTGGTCATGTTATCAGAAGGGACCGTTCCCTGCAGAAGGATATCATGCTTGGTAAAGTGGATACTGCCTCGGAAACCCAAGGAGGGGTCGCTATGAGTCGGGGGCGACTCGACAGCACATAACAACAACAACAACAAAGTGGAGGGTCAGTGAAACAGGGGAAGGTCCTCAATGAGACGGATTGACACCATGGCTGAAATCATAGACTCAGGTATAGCAAGGCTCATGGAGCTGGCACAGGACCGGGCAGTGTTTCATTCTGTTGTACATGGGGTCACTATGAGTCAGAGCTGACTCCACACCACCTAATGACACAACAGCAACATGTACTATAAATAC
>NW_006921785.1:422275-435242 GCF_000298275.1 Orycteropus afer afer
GGAGCTCTGGTAGCATAGTGGCTAAGACACTTGCCTGCTAACCAGACGGCTGACGGTTCAAATCCACCAGCCACTCCTCGGAAGGAAGGTTGGGCAACCCTACTTCCGTAGTGATACTGCCTCAGAAACCCAAGGAGGGGTCACTATGAGTCAGGGCTGACTTGAGGGCACATAACAACAACAACATAGAGAAAGAGCAACTACACACACACACAAAGTGATACAGGCAAAAACAATAAATAAAATGAAATAGAGAAAAAATGTTCAAATAACCATAAATAAGTCAGGAAAAGGGAAATAGACAAATGCAAAACATTTTTACAAATGTAAAAAAATAGTAAATCTAAATGCAAATACGCCTGTAATTATATTAAATGCAAATGATCTAAACACATCTATTGAAAGTCACAGATTTTAGGATTAAGTTTATCAAACGATGAAACTTAATCACTGATCTGTAAACTATCTTTACTTTACAATGAAGAATCAGATTCAAATCTTACAGAAACCAGATATGAATGAAAGATTTTTTGACTCCCTAGGTATTGTAACCTATGACTTTTGTCAATTCCTCTACTCCAGTCCTAAAAGGTATTATGGAGATAAAGAATAGGTGAGCTGGGACAGCCAGGCTACATCCTGTCAGGACTGAATTCAGGGTTCCCTGGCATGGTAGTTCTGAGCCTGTGCCAGAGACTGTGTTACTGGGACATCCACTGAGAAACCCACTTACCATACAATAATAAATTTAAATTCAAACATCAGTAATTATATTAAATACAAATGATCTAAACATACACGTTAAAAGTGAAATTAGGATTAAGTACATTAGATGATATATATACAAGTAGTTTGTCAAGATGGTCAGAGTGACATCAAACCCTTTGTGGTAGTTAAGGTAGTGTGTCAAATTGGTTGGACTGTGGTTTTGAGGGGCTGTGCAGCTGGATGTAGTTATTCCCCATGATGAGATAGTAATCTCTTCTATGGTGGAATCTGCTGTGAGCAGTTAAGTAGTTGCCTTCAGGGTACGGTGTACTTCCAGTATATAAAGAGTTGCTTTAAGAAAGGTCTATAGCTTTTTGGCACATCTGGATCCTGCACTTTGGCTGTATCTCCATCTCAGTGGCCTGTCAAACAGGGGATTGTTCCTGGACTTCAACTAGTGGCCTGTTGTGTTGCTTGCTGATCTTGGGATTGTGCCATTTTACCTGCCAACCTTGGGTTCATCAGCCTCAGTAGCCAGCAGCTGCCTGAGTTAGAAGCTGTAACTAGCTCCAGGGGGCCTGGAATGCCCACGGGCAAGAGGCCTTCACCTAGCCTCTAGAGCCAGCACTCTGAATTTGGACTTCTAGCCTTCTAAACCGTAAGAGAATGAATTCCTGTTTGTTAAAACCATCCACTTGTGGTATTTTGTCTGTTGTAGTAACACTAGAGAACCAAGACACCTTATTTAAAGATCATGACCATAGCTTGATCATGTTCAATGCAACATTGCTCATTTTTCTGTGCCAGAGATTTGGCACAGATCCTGTAGAGATAATACTAGATCAGATCCAACTCTCAGTATCCTCCTATAGGAAAAGAGTCCAAATTACCCCAGCGTTTAGAGAGAAGAGGAGTTGCCTTGCATTCTGACAGATCAGAAAGTCAATCCTGATGGAACCAGTTCTAAGATATATTCTTTTGATGCACACTCTTTGCATTCACCAGCCTGCAGTTAATTTTAACTCCTTCTCCGTGATCATTGGGATAAGTTAAAGGGCTTATGAGATAAGTGATGTTTCAGTCAGAAAAGATAAAAGCAAGAACTGGAAAAACACAGGTAGGTAAAGGGACTTAAAAGGTAAAATCTGGTCATAAAAATCACTGAATGGCATAGCTTTCGGGAAAAAAAAACAAAATTTTCTTTTCTTGCTCGTGACAAGGTTAGTCTGTATACATAGGCTTCTAGAATCTAGTGCTAGACAGAGACGAAAATATGAGAGATAAAAATTATTGTTGCAAGGGATGGTGTGTTCTTATTGGAAGGGTGGGAAAAGCTATTATACATTAATTTTGTCTGTGGAATAGGTGGTCGAATAGCAGAGAATAAATCACATAGACCACAGAGCTACGAAACCTCTCATAGCCAGAACTGCAATGTCAGGGGACAGTGAATGCCTTTACAAACAATAGAGAGGGCTACCTTAGTGTGTTGACCCTAAACACAATGTCATTGTGAACCATGTGAGCAGATGAAATAAATGAAACTAGATTTCTATAAAGTTCTGTATACCTTCTGGATCTCCTTGACTCTAGGAGCTACTACTATTCAAAGATAACAATCACGCTTATTAACATCACCTGAATTCAAGTATCTTTTGTGGAAAACAAACACCAACATAATGGGACTTCTTAAATAAACATCTTTCTGGATTTAGAAAGAATTATCCTTGAATCAACTCCAAATATCCAAAAAGTTTAATGTAAGGCTGAGTTACTTATTTTAAAAAAAATCTCTAAATATACTACGACATTGAGGAGATTAGGCAAGATGTCAGAATCTACCAGGGATACTGCAGAGGCTTAGCATCGAATATTACCTGCTACCAAAATTGCCTATGACTTGTCGTAGCATCTTCTAATCATAACCCTGATGGGCGTTTTCATGTTAGAAGTTTTCTGAAATACCAACTTCATCCCAGCCCAGAATCAGCACTTAATAAACACTAGTTATTCTCAATGGTGTTGGTGAAGAATACTAAAAGTACCATGGACTGCAAGAAGAACTAACAAATCTGACCTGGAAGAAGTGCAGCCAGAACGCTCCTTGGAAGCAAGACTGGCCAGACTTCGTCTCACCTACTTAGGTCATGTTGTCAGAAGGAACCATTCCCTGGAGAAGGATATCATGCTTGGTAAAGTGGAGGGTCAGTGAAAAAGGTTAAGTCCCTCAACAAGATGGATTGACACAGTGGCTACAATGGGCTCAGGTATAGCAAGGATTGTGAGGCTGGCGCAGGACCAGGCAGTGCTTTATTCTGTTGTACATAGGGTTGCTATGAGTCAGAGCCAGCTTGGCAGTACCTAACAACAACAACAACATTCTCAGTGAGAGGTTTTGACACAATGGCCACAACAATAGACACAAAAATACCAAAGATCATAAAGATGGCACAGGAACAGGCAGTGTTTCATTCTGTTATCCATAAAGTCACCATGAGTCAGAGCCAACTGGATAGCAACTAACAATAATAACAGTGGTTTCTTAGGAATTCATTTAGTAGAGTGATTCTCAAGCTCTGCAGATGAGAATCAGCTGGCATCACTCCCAACCAATTATGTCAGAATTTCTAGAGGTAAGAGCTGAACTTGATATAGTTTTTTGAAGTTCTCAGGTTATTCTAATCTGTGATCAGCATTCAGAAACACTGAATATGTTCTAACCTATCTACCTATTGCCACTGAGGCATTTCCAACTCAAAGCAACACTTTTGGGCACAGTAGAACTGCCCCATAAGGTTTCTGTGGTAGTTAAGGTTATGTGTCAATTTGGCTGGGCCTGGTTTTGAGTGGCTGGGCAGCTGGTTATAGTTATTCCCCACAATGAAACTGGCAATCAACTTGATGGTGTAATCTGCCGTGAGCAACAGAGTAGCTGCTTTAGGGATGTGGTCTGCTTCCAGTATATAAAGAGAAGCTTTGGGAATTGCTTTTTGGCATGCTTGGACCCTGCATGTAGCCAAGTCTTCATTTTGCAGTCTGCCATGTTTCCTGCCGATCTTGGAAGTGTCTCTGGATGTAAACTAGTAGCCTGCCGTATTGTGTGGTAAAATTGGGACTGTACCCCTAAATTTGTTGACCTTGGGCTTGTCAGCCTCAGCACCAGCAGCTGCCTGAATGAAGAGACACCTCTAGTTCCAGTGGGCCAGTAGCAAGAGGCAGAGCTGAAGTCCAAGGCCAAGGGGCTTTCACCCAGCCCAGAGAGCTGGCTCTTGAACTCAGACTTCTAGCCTCTAAAATTGTGAAAGAATAAACTCCTGTTAGTTAAAGCCATTCCACTTGTGGTATTTTCTGTTAGCGCAGCAGGAAGTAACCAAAACAGTTTCCAAAGCTGAAAATCTTTAAGGAAGGAGACTGCCTGGTCTTTCTCCCATGGAGCAGCTGGTGGGTTTGAACTCTTGACCTTTTGGTTTGCAGCTGAATGATTTAACCACTATGCCACCAAGCCTCCTTGAATAGATCCTAAGCAATCATAGAAAATAAATATACATAATAACTACATTGTTGTTGTTGTTAAGTGCTGTGAGTAGGCTCCCATTCATAGCGACCCCATGCACAACAGAATGAAATACTGCCTGGTCCTGTGCCAGTCTCATAATCCTTGCTATACTTGACCCCATCGTTGCAGACACTGTGTCCATCCATGTTATTGAGGGTTTGCCCTTTTTTGTTGACCCTCCACTTGACCAGGCATGATATCCTTCTCCAGACAATGGTCCTTTCTAACAACATGACCAAAGTAGGTCACACGAAGTCTGGCCATGCTCACTTCCAACGAGCATTCTGGCTGCACTTCTTCCAGGACAGATTTGTTCGTTCTTTGGCAGTCCATGGTACTTTCCGTATCCTTTGCCAACACCACAACTCAAAAGCATCAACTCTTCCTCAGTTTTTCTTATTCATTGTCCAACTCTCACATGCATATGAGATGATTGAAAATATCATGGCTTGGGTTACGCACACCTTAACCTCCTTAGAGACATCTTTGCTCTTCAGCACTTGAAAGAGGTCTTTTGCAGCAGATTTTCCCAGTGTAATATGTTCTCTGATGTCTTTGCGCCTGCTTCCATTGGTGTTGATTGTGGAAACAAGTAATATGAAATCTTTGACAACTTCAATCTTTTCTCTATTTATCATGATGCTGCTTATTGGTCAAGTTGTGAGGATTTTCATTTTCTTTATGTTGAGATGTAATCTATACTGCAGACTGTAGTCTTTAATCTTCATCAGTAATTGCTTCAACTCATCCTCACTTTCAGCAAGTAAAGTTGTGATGTCAGCATATTGGAGGTTGTTAATGAGTCTCTCTCCGATCCTGATGCCACTCTCTTCTTCATGTAGTACAGTTTTTCAGATTATTTCCTCAGCATATAGATTGAATAAGTATGGTGAAAGGATACAACCCTGACACACTCCCTTCTGATTTTAAACCATGCAGTCTCCTCTTGTTCTGTTTGAACAACAACCTCCTGATCTATGTACAGGTTCCTCACAAGGACAATTAAGTGTTCTGGAATTTCTGTTCTTCTCAGTGTTACCCATAATTTGTTATGATCCACACAATCAAATGCTTTGGCATAGTCAATAAAACACAAGTAAACATCTTTTTGGAATTCTTTGCTTTCAGCCAAGATTCATCAGCAATGATATCTCCCGTTCCATATCCTCTTCTGAATCTAGCTTACATTTTTGGAAGTTCTCTGTCAGTATACTGCTGCAACAATTTTTGAATTGTCTTCAGCAAGATTTTACTTGTGTGTAATATTAATGATATTGTTTGATAATTTCCACATTCTGTGGGATCATCTTTCTTTGGGATGGGTACAAATATGGATCTCTTCCAGTCAGTTGGCCAGGTAGATGTCTTCCAAATTTCTTGGCATAGAGGAGCAAGTGTGTCCAGTGTGGCAACTGTTTGTTGAAACAGTTCAATGAGTATTCCTTCAATTCCTGAAGACTTGTTCTTCACCAATTCTTTCAGTGTAGCCTCAACTTCTTCCTTCAGTATCAATGGTTCTTGATCATGCCATCTCCTGAAATGGATGAAGATCTACCAATTCTTTTTGGTACAGTGACTCTGTGTATTCCTTCCATCTTCTTTTGATGTTTCCTGCATCAGTCAATATTTTTCCCATAAAATCTTTCAGTATTGCAACTCAAGGCTTAACTATTTTTCTCAGTTCTTTCAGCTTGAGAAATGCCAAGCATGTTCTTCCCTTTTGGTTTTCTAACTCCAGATCTTTGTACATTTCATTATAACAATTTGCTTTGTCTTGTTGAGCTGCTCTTTGAAATCTTCTGTTTAGCTCTTTTATCTTGTCATTTCTTCCATTTGCTTTAGCTAATCTCTGTTCAAGGACAAGTTTCAGATTCTCTTCTGACATCCATTTTGGTCCTTTCTTCCTTTCCTATCTTTGTAAGGACCTTTTGCTTTCTTCATAAATAATGTTCTTGATGTCATCCCACAATTCCTCTGGTTTTTAGTCATTGATGTTCAATGCATCGAATCTATTCATTAGATGATCACTAAATTCAGGATAATCAAGGTCCTATTTTCACTCCTGTGGACTTGTTTTAATTGTCTTCAGCTTCAACTTGAACTTGCATATGAGCAGCTGGTGGTCTGTTCCACCATCAGCTCCTGGCCTTGTTTTGGCTGAAGATATTGAGATTTTCTATCACCTCTTTCCACAGATTTAGTCAATCTGATTCCTGTGTACTCCACCTGGTGAAGTCCATGTGTACAGCCATTGTTTGTATTGTTGAAAAAAGGTATTTGCAATAAATAAGTCATTGGTCTTGAAAAATTCTATCGTGATTTCCAGCATTATTTCTATCACCAAGGCCAAATTTTCCAACTACCAGTGATTCTTCTTTGTTTCCAACTTTTGCATTCCAATCACCAGTGATAATTAACACATCTTGATTGCATGTCTGGTCAGTTTCAGACTGCAGAAGTTGATTTAAAAAATCTTCAATTTCCTCATCTTTGGCTTTGATTGTTGGTGTGTAAATTGGAATAATAATAATATTAATGGTTCTTCCTTGTAGGTGTATGGATATTATCCTATCACTGACAGCATTGTACTTCAGGATAGATCTTGAAACATTCTTTGTGATGATGAATGCCTTGCCATTCCTCTTCAATTTGTCATTCCCAACATAGTAGATCATATGGTGATCTGATTCAAAATGTCCAAAACCAATCCATTTCAGCTTACTAATGCCTAAAATATCGATCTTCATGTGTTCCATTTCATTTTTGACAACTTCTAATTTTCCTAGATTCATACTTTGTACATTTCACATTCCAAGTTCCAATTATTAATGGATGTTTGCAGCTGTTTCTTCTCACTTTGAGTCATGCCACATCATCAAATGGAGGTTCCAAAAGCTTTACTCCATCCACATCATTAAGGTTGGTTCTACTCTGAGGAGGCAGCTCTTCCTCAGTCATATTTTGAATGCCTTCTGACCTAAGGGGCTCATCTTCCAGCACTATATCAGACAAAGTTTTAAGGTTATTCATAAAGTTTTCCAGTAATATATCAGACAGTGTTTCACTGCTATTCATAAGGTTTTCATTGGTTGATTCTTTGAGAAGTGGATGGCCCCTTCCTTCTTACAAGTCTGTCTTAGTCTAGAAGCTTCGCTGAAACCTGTCCCCCAAGGTAACCCTGCTGGTATTTGAAATACTGGTGGCATAGACTCCAGTCTCACAGCAACATGCAAGCCACCACAGTAGGACAAACTGACAGATGAGTGGTGGAATAACTATATATAGCAACCATATTCAGGCTGTAATAACCAAACCAAACCAAACTCATTGCTGTCCAGGCAATTTGACTCATAGTGACCCCTCCTTGGATTACCAAGGCCGTATCTCTATGGCAGTAAATTGCCCAATCTTCTTTCCAAGGAGTAGTTGGTGAGTTTGAACTGCTAGCCTTCTACTTAGCAGTCAAATGTGTTAGGCACTATGCCACCAGAGCTCCTATATATAGCAACCATATTTAGGCTGTAGTAATCCCCCTTTATTTTTCTTTAAAGAAAGGGAAAAAGCATAAACATGAAATCACCCCATGTGTTCTCATTCATGATTTGTTTTTTGGAGTCCTCCAACTGAAAGATGAATACATACACTTGACCAGAACTTAACCCCTAACTGCAGAGACGATGAAGTAGTGTTAATTTTGGAGGGGGAAAGCAGTGACAAAAAGGGAGGAGCTAACCTTTCTAAATCATGCTTTTAGAACATGTCTCAGAAAAGTACATACTCTTCATGAGAGAAGAGAATTGCCTTCTCTGGTTCAGAGTACATAATACCTTGTAAAGCCCACAGATAATTGTGTTGGCTGTGTTCTAATAGGTCAGTCATTTGTTTCGAGCCCTAGCATTCAAGATGTGGAGGGGATTAGTCAAATAGATCAAGGTCACCCTTGTCCATAATTCCAGGATATGCTTGCATAAGGTGGGTATGTGCCAGAAAAGACTATTTGCTAATACTGTGAGGGTGGCTACAGTTCTAGTGGAACCACAAAGTAGGGTATTGTGCCGGGCATTCCCCTATTTAACCAGATATGCTGAGGCATAAGAGTTTATGCTAGCTGATTCCAGGGTGAAGTGATCAAGATTTCTTGGTTCATGATTTAGAGAGTAGTTGTTATTGTTGTTATGTGCCGTCAAGTCAGACTTGAGTCATAGCGACCCCTCCTTGGGTTTCTGAGGCATTATCACTATGGAAGTAGATTGCCCAACCTTCCTTCTGAGGAGTGGCTGGTGGGTTTGAACCACCAGCCTTCTGGGTAGTGGTCAAGTGCTTTAGGCACTACACTACCAGAGACGTTGTAATTCATAGCAGCTGAAGAAACATATCTCCTTATGATTCTAGTGTGCCGTCATTGTTTTCCTCTAGGAGACACTCACACAACATGGACATGTAATCAATTAGTTTGCTTTCTTTGTCACACAGGAGATCAGTGATGATAGTGGCTCAATTTGTAAGAGAAGAGCAATCTAATTCTTAAGCTGTACCTTATAGACTCGGTGTTATAGTGAAGACAGTACCTGCAGGCATGGGATCTACCCAGTGGAAGGGGCTCTGGCTATATCCAGTACAAACCTCAAAAGTCATTCATATGTTATGACAGGAGCTGCTAATTGCTTACCAGTATCAAATTTCTCTTTCTTCCTTTTTAATGAGATCTCAGTTCTGGCCAATAATATATAATCTTAGGGTTTCTGTAAAAGGGGCTTCTTTAGTACCAAAACTACTTCTTCCCATTTCCTTCTTTCTTTCTTCTTCTGTCCTAAATTGTGGACATAATACCTAGACCTCAAGAAATTATTTTGGAACTTTGAAAGAAAAATATAGAGAATTACGGAGACTGATTCCTATGTCTTTGAATGTTCTAAATAATACCAGTGACTCCCGCATTCAGACTTGTCATTTTATTGAGACCAAACTCCACAAACTCACTGCCATCAAGTAGGTTCTGACTCATAGTGGCCCTTGTAGGACAGAGTAGAACTGCCCAAAAGGGTTCCCAAGGCTATAAATCTTTACGAAAGCAAACCTGCCTCATCTTTCTCCCATGAGCCCTCTGGTTGGTTTGAACCTCCATACTTTTGATTAGCAGCCAAATGATTTAACCAGGAGAGCTCCTTGACCAAAACTAGACATTCAAAAACTTAAACAAAAAAAAAAGAAGAAGAAGAAAAAGAAGAATTTCATCTAGTTGACTTCAACTCAGTGCTCTGGGAGTGTAGCAGTTAAAGGATTTGGCTGATAACCAAAATGTCAGAGATTCAAACCTGCCCACTCCAAGGGAGAACGATGAGGCAGTCTGCTTCTGTAAAGCCTTGGAAGTTCTATGGGGCAGTTTACCCTGTCCTATAGGGTCACTATGAGTGCCAGGAATTAAGTTTCTGATAAAGTTCATGTATTTTATTTCTCAGGTATAAATTGCAATTTCTGCTTTTGTAGCAGTTTAAATTTTATGGCTCTAGAAATGATCAACTCAAGTATGTAAAGGTTGCATTAGCATGGTAAAAATCATGTCCCTGAGTAAAGTTAGTAAGTTAATGAACATGCTTACACATTAATGAGAAGATGATGAAACTTTGCAACTGTATATGCTTGCAATGTTTTGTATGTTAACATGTACCAGGTTTCTGTAACATCACCTTCTTGGCTCAACAACCTATAACAACCATAAGCTGCATCCAGAGGACAGAGAGAATCTGAGGATGAATACCTCTCTGTCATGTTTAGTGCACTGAAGAATAAAGCCCTATCTTTCCCTCACCTCCATGTGGTTTCTATTGGCAAGAGTTACACCTGGCTCGGCTTACTTCCAGGTAACAGTATGAAAAAAAACAAAAGCTTAATTTATTTAAGCTAGCACTTCATAGTGATGAAGGTAATATACAAGCAGACCTTTTATAAGAATGTGTTTCTGACTTAGTGCTTGCTAGTACAGGAATTACTCAAAACTTTATGAAAAAAATTCAGCTAGTTTGGCGCTAAAGAGGTCTGGTGGCATAGTGCCTAAGGCATTTGACTGCTAACCAGAAGGTTGGTGCTTCAAGCCCACCCGTCACTCTGTAGAAGGAAGATGGGGCAATCTACTTCAGTAAATTTACTGCCTCAGAAACCCAATGGGGATCACAATGAGCTGGAATCTACTTGATGGCAGTGAGTTTTGTTTTTTGTTTTTTTTTTTCCCTGAGTCAGTCCACCAAGTAGTATGAAAATCTGTAAATACAGGGAGGAAAAAAAAAAAAAAAAAAAAAACTCACTATCTGTAGTAGTTCAGTTTGTGTGTCAACTTGGCTGGGACTGGTTGACTGGCTGGGCAGCTGGATGTAGTATTCCCCTAGATGAGAGTGGTAATCAACTCCATGGTGGAATCTACTGTGAGCAGCTGAGTAGTTGCCTTAAGGAATGTGATCTCCTTCCTGTATATAAGGAGAAGGCTTGGGGAACAGTCTCTGCGTTATGACATGCTTGGCCACCCTGCATGCAGCCATGTTGTTGTTGTTCAGCAGCCTGCCATGTTTTGCCAACCTTGGGACTTACAGTGGACTTAAATTAATGGCCAGCCATGTGCTTTGGTAACATTGAGACTGTGCCTTTTTACTTGTCAACCTTGGGTTTGTCAGCCTCAGCAGTCAGCAGTTGTCTGAGTGAAGAAACACCTCCAGTTCCAGTGGGCCAGGAGCAAGAGGCAGAGCTGGACCCCAAGGATGAGAGGCTTTCACTTAGCCCCTAGAGCCTGACACTTTGAACTTAGACTTAAAGCCTCCAAATTTTAAGAATAAACTCCTATTTGTTAAAGCCATTCCATTTGTGATATATATTCCTGTCAGAGAAGCCCTAGGTAATGAAAACACTGCTATCGAGTCAATCTCGACTCATAGCGACCCCTCCTTGGGTTTCCAAAGCAGTTTCTCTACGGAAGTATATTGCTCTATCTTCCTTCCAAGGAGTGACTGGTGGGTTTGAACCACCAGCTTTCTGGATAGTAGTCAAATGCCTTAGGAACTACACACCAGAGCTAGGACTTCAAAATCACATGGGACAAACTTACATATTATTCTTTAAATTCCTTTATGGATTATTTTACATTTGGAATAATAGTAAATAAATTACTCCTAAAACAACATTTTGCTAGTCCTGGTTTTATAAAGTTCTTCCTTACATGAAATAATTTGCTCTTCTATAGTTTCTAGCCATTTTTTCAGTTTTACTCCCTAGTGCTACTTGATGTCAATTGAATCCTCCACCTACAGGAAACTTACACAGTTATTTGAAGACAATTGTCATTTCTTTTTCACTTCAAATCTCTATTAATGTGTACCATTTACAAATCTTTTAAATATTTTGTGCTTCTTTAGCATCCTGTTTATTTTATTCTGAACAAACTGTATTAATTTGGAGTCTGTAATACAATATGCAGGAGCTCTGGTGGTGTAGTGCCTAAAGCATTTGACTGCTAACCAAAAGGCTGGCAGTTCAAACCCACCAGCCACTCCTCAAAGAAGATTGGGCAATTTACTTCCATAGTGATACTGCCTATGGACCCAAGGAGGAGTTGCTATGAGTCAGAATCGACCTGACAGCAGTGAGTTTGTGGGCTTTTTTTTGGTTTTAATAATATAATATTTCTGTTATATTCTCACAGAAGCTCACTTAATCTGGATAATATGGGTATGTTGCTTTAGGAGTAATTTATTTACTATTATTACAAATGTAAAACAATCTATAAAGGAATTTAAAGAATAATATGTAAGGTTGTCCCACGTGATTTTGAAGTCCTAGCTCTGGTGCGTAGTGCCTAAGGCACTTGATTGCTAACCAGAAGGCTGGCAGTTCAAACCCACCAGCCACTCCTCGGAAGGAAGATGGGGCAATATACTTCCGTAGTGATACTGCCTCGGAAACCCAAGAAGGGGTTGCTATGATTCGGGTCTGACTTGACGGCACATAACAACAACAACATACAACGCTGAGGTTAGGACCTGGATAGACTGCTTGAAGTCATTCTAAGAAGCATTTTGTAAAGCCTAGTCCTAGTAGTGCTTTTATGGGAATTAAAAAACAATTTTAAAAAATTATATGGCATAAACCATTTATGAAATGGAACGCATAAAGATTGATATCCTTGGCATTAATGAGCTGAAATGGACTGGTCTTGGGCATTTTGAATCAGACAACCATGTGATCTACTATGCTGGAAATGACAGTTTGAAGAGGAATGGCATGGCATTCATCATCACAAAGGATGTTTCAAGATCTGTCCTGAAGTACAGTGCTGTCAGTGATAGGGTAATATCCATACACCTATAAGGAAGACCTGTTAATACAACTATTATTCAAATTGATGTACCAACCACCAAAGCCAAAGATGAGGAAATGGAAGAATTTTATCAACTTCTGCAGTCTGAAATTGACTGAACTGGCAATCAGGATGTGTTAATTATCACTGGTGACTGGAATGCAGAAGTTACAAACAAAGAAGAATCACCAGTATTTGGAAAATTTGGCCTTGGTGACAGAAATAATGCTGGAACTCGCATGGCAGAATTTTGCAAGACCAATGACTTGTTCATTGAAAACACCTTTTTTCAACAACACCAACGGCAGCTCTACATGTGGACTTCACCAGATGGAGCATACAGGAATCAGATTGACTACATC
>NW_006921785.1:437227-442736 GCF_000298275.1 Orycteropus afer afer
AAGAATGCTGAAAGTACCATGGACTGCTAAAAGAACTAACAGATCTGTCCTGGAGGAAGTGCACCTGAAATGCTCCTTGGAAGCAAGAATGACCAGACTTCGTCTCACGTATTGTGGTCATGTTGTCAGAAGGGACCATTCCTTGGAGAAGGATGTCATGCTTGGTAGGGTGGAAGTTCGACAAAAGAGGGGGAGACCTTCAACGAGATGGATTGACACAGTGGCTGCGATGATGGGCTCAAGTATAGCAAGGATCATGGAGCTGGCGCAGGATCAGGCAGTGTTTCATACTGCTGTGCATGGGGTTGCTATGAGTAGAAAAGGACTCAATGGCATCTAATAACAACAACAACATGGCATAAACCACTGATCTAAAATGGCCAGCCTGCATTTTCTAGCTCCCTGTGTGACAATGAGTAGCTCTGCTGGTACAGTGGTTAAGTGTTTGGCTACTAACCAAAAGGTCAGTGGTTTGAACCCACCAACCACTCTGTGGGAGAAAGACAGTGGTATTCTGCCTCCATAAAGTATACAGTCTTAGAAACCCTGTGGGGCAGTTCTACTCTATCCTATAGGGTTGCTATTGGTTGAATCAGAATCAACTCTACAGCTGGATTTGGGGTATGTGACGGTCAGTAAGAAGTACCGGACATACTAGGTAAATTGAGTTTCTTGTCAAATACTCCTGTCTTCTTTAAAATTGCAGTAGTTTATCTCCTCTTCTGTGAACCATACAAAGCTTTATGCATAGCAGACTTTTAATGAATGTCTGGTGAACTGAATTATCAATGATTTTTATTTGCCCACTAAGGTTTATGGCAGTAGCTTTAGTTCATCAATATTTATATTCCTCAGAAGACTTTTCAGAAAGCTGATGAACTGTGATAGGAAGTACATTTATTAACAGGTAATAGTGATTTGTTATTTATTTTTTTACTACTCAGTGTTCATTTCCACTTTCACTTGATAAAAGTACTGTGAGTTTCACTCAAATATCCACCCCTCATCTATTCAGAACTGTCTATATGTTTGGAGAAGAACATCTAACCACCAGGTCTAGGCAAAGGCCCTGGTTGACTTAAACTAGTCAAGATATCTCAAGTTCCTGGCAACAGTGAATCATTAAATCATGGACACATGACCCAAACTGGGTCAATGAGATGTGAGAAGACATTTTCTGGGGACTTCTAAGAGAGAAAAACCAAAAACTAAACCCACCGTTGTCTAGTTGCTTTCAACTCAGTGACGCTGTAGTTCCCTATAGGTCATAGAAGAGTAGAGTTTTCCCATAGGATTTCCAAAGTTGTAATCTTTATGGAGACAGTCTGCCACATTTCTCCCATGGAGTGTCTGGTGGGTTCAAACCTCTAACCTTTTGGTTAGCAGTCCAGAACCTAACCATAGCACCACTAGAGTTCCTTCTAAGAGAAGACAGAGGATGTGAAAATGTGGTATCTGCTACTTCTAAAAGAATTTCTGATTTCAAGAGGGAAGTTATTATAATGTGGTAGGCAGAGCTGAGAGAACCACAGACATATTAACCATCAAACAGTGATGGTGTTTAACCTGTAGATGAAGCTTCAGTTTGGGTTGGGAATTTTGTTAAGAGTAACCAGTAGCAACCACAACTATATGTAGGGAGCTCTGGTAGCATAGTGGCTAAGACACTTGCCTGCTAACCAGACGGCTGGCGGTTCAAACCTACCAGCCACTCCTCGGAAGGAAGGTTGGGCAATCCTGCTTCCGTAGTGATACTGCCTCGGAAACCCAAGAAGGGGTCGCTATGAGTTGGGATTGACTCGACGGCACATAACAACAACAACAACAACAACAAGGCATTTGACTGCTAACTAGAGGCTGGCAGTTCAAATCCACCAGCCACTCCTCAGAAGGAAGGTTGCACTACTTCTGTAGTGGTAGTGCCTCAGAAAGCCAAGGAGGGGTCACTATGAGTGGGATCCAACTGCACTGGCAGTGAGTTTGGTTTTGGTTTGACAGAGGTCCGGTGGGATAGTGCCTCAGGCATTTTGACTACTAACCAGAAAGCTGGCAGTTCGAATCCACCAGCCACTCCTCAGAAGGAAGGTTGGGTAATCTACTTCCTTAGTGATACCATCTCAGAAAGCCAAGGAGGGGTCGCTATAAGTTGGATCCAACTCAACAGCAGTGAATTTTTTTTTTTTTTTTTTTTTTGGTTTGGTCTCTACCTGTGTATTGGTATGTGCTGCAAATATATTCATGAATGTAGTAGAGCATACAGGGGGCAAATATGAAAAATTCTTACCTAAAACCAAACACCTAGAAGGAATGAGTCTTTGGTTACAGAGGCTCAGGACCAAAGTCTCAGGGGACACTAAGATGAATTGGCATAACATAGTTCACAAGGACAATGTTTTACATCCAACTGTGGTGAGTAGCAACTGGGGTCTTAAAAGCTTGTGAGTGGCCATCTAAGGTGCAACTATTGGTCTCTCCCTATCCAGAGCAAAGAAAAATGAAGAAAATCAAAGTACAGGAAACAATTAGTCCAAAGCACTAAGGGAACACATGAACCCCAGCTTCTATGACCATAAGACCAGAACTAGATAGTTCCTGTCGACTACTAGTGGTCACTTTGAAAGGGATCACAATAAGAGTCTCTGGATAGAGTGGGCGGAAATATGGAACAAAACTCAGAATCATATAAAGACCAGGCTTGCTAATCTGATGATGAATGGTGGAAACCCAAAGACTATGGCCTTTAGACACCCTTCAAGCTAGGAACTGAACTTAACCTAGTGACTCTACTTTCAGCCAAATGATAGACAGGCCTATAAGGTGATGACTAATACCAGGAGGGCATGCACTCATTAGAATAGTCAAGCATATGAAAACAAGAGGACAGCATTTGCCCAGGGTGAGAGCTAGGAAGGCAGGAAGAGATAGGAAGGAAGGATGAAGGGAAGGGTTGGGTACAGGGAGGAAGTGAGAACACTGAGAAGAATGAATTCTGTTACAGTGTGGGGATTGCAGTGAATGTTGGAAAAAAAAAAATAAAAAGAGAGAGAGTAACCAGTACCATCCTGACAGATACAAAAACACTCCTAAAGAATGAATTGGCAAAACGTTGAAAAAGTTTGCATTTTTATTAATATAAACTCAGTTTCCCCACCACCACCACCTTCTGTTCTGGACATACTTTCTTGTTTCATTTGACAACTGTTTTCCAAATAAATTGTGTTTTGCTTGTCTTATATTCAAACAATTCCCTCCACTTACAGGACCCCTTGTTGTCCTCCCTCTCTTTCTCTGGTTTTTTTTTTTTTTTCACTCCATAAATATCTATTCCTTTTTCAATGCCCATCTTTCCCTAGTGGGTCCATTGTTTAATCATCAATGTTACATAAAATCTTACTCACACCTATTATAATGCATACCCTCATGTATTACATTATTTAGTCATGTGTCTGACTTGCTTGGATGCTTTTGAGCCTGTGACTTACTTTATTATCCCAAAACTCAACCCAGCCTCTAGTTAGTAACTTGTGAATAAAAGAATGAATGAATGTGCTCAAATTCTTCATCCTGGAAAACTAAGATACCAACTATAGCACAAAATGAGCTACTTATATTGTTCCTATAAATGAACAATACATAGCTTCATAAAACCAAAAACCAAACACAATGCCGGTGAGTCAGAACCAAGTCATAGCAGGCCCTTCTTGGGTTTCCGAGGAGGCATCACTATGGAAGTAGAGTGACCAACCTTCCTTCTGAGGAGTAGCTGGTGGGTTTGAACTGCCAGCCTTCTGGTTAGCAGTCAAGTGCCTTAGGTACTACACCATCAAAGCTCCTATATAGCTTCATAATGAGAGAACAATTTTTACTTTTGAATGTAGTGTCTAATAAAAAATATGTACTACTCAGAACCCATCCACCACTTGTCTGACTGGCATTGTGTCATACTGTAGTAGCTTGCACATTGCTGTGATGCTGGAAATTATGAAGGATGAGCTTCAACAA
The DNA here is from genome assembly GCF_000298275.1 of Orycteropus afer afer. NCBI lineage: Eukaryota > Metazoa > Chordata > Mammalia > Tubulidentata > Orycteropodidae > Orycteropus > Orycteropus afer. The sequence goes on from NW_006921785.1 coordinate 441,230, forward strand.
ACAGAGCTTCCATAGTAAGACAGACTAAGTAGGAGGAAGAGGTGGTTCACTTCTCAAAAAAATTAGCCACTGAAAACTTTATGAATAGCAGTGAAACATTGTCAGATATAGTGCTGCAAGATGACCCCCTCAGGTATGAAGGTACTCAAAATAAGATTGGGGAAGAGCTGCCTCCTCAAAGAAGAGTTGACCTCAATGACAAGGTTGGAGTAAAGCTTTTGGGACTTTCATTTGCTGATGGGACATGACTCAAAGTAAGAAGAAACAGCTGCAAATATCCTTTCATAAGCAGAATGTGGAATGTATGAAGTATGAATTTAGGAAAATTGGAAGTCACCAAAGATGGGATGCATAAACATCGATATCCTAAGCATCAATAAGTGAAATATATTGGTATTGGCCATTTTGAATAAGAAAATCCTATGCTCTGGCAATGACAAATTGAAGAAGTATAGCATCACATTCATTGTCAAAATGAATATTTCAACATTTATCCTTAAGTACAATGCTATCAATGATAGGATAATAACCATACCTCTACAAGAAAGACCAGTTATTACTACTGTTACTCAAATTTATGCACCAACCACCAAAGCCAAAGGTGGAGAAATTGAAGATTTTATCAACTTCTGCAATCTGAAATTGACCACACATCAAATTAAGATGCATTGGTAATTACTGTTGTTTAGAATGCAAAAGTTGGAAATGAAGATGCATCAGAATTTGGAAAATATGGCCTTGGTGAGAGAAATGATGCTGGAAATCACATGATAGAATTTTCCAAGAACAATGACTAATTCATTGCAAATACTATTTTCAACAACATAAACAGCATCTACATATGTAGACCTCACCAGATGGAATATACATAAGTCAAACTGACTGCATCTGTGGAAAGAGATGATGGAGAAATTCAATATAATCAGTCAGAACAAAGCCAGGGGCTAACTGTGGAACACATGAATCAATTGTTCATATACAAGCTTATGTTGAAGCTGAAGAAAATTAAAACAAGTCTATGAGAACCAAAATATGACTTTGAGTAGATTCCACCTGAATTTAGTGAACATACGAAGAACATATTTGATGCATTAAACACCAATGTCTGTAGATCAGACAAGTTGTGGGACGACATCAAGAACCTCATACATGAAGAAAGCAAAGTCATTAAAAAGGCAGGAAAGTAAGAAAAGACCAAATTGGATGCCAGAAGAGGTTCCGAAATGTGCTCTTGAACAGAGAGGAGCTAAAGCAAATAGAAGAAATGATGACGTAAAAGATCTGAATACGAGATTTCAAACGGTGGCTCAAGATGACAAAGTATTATAATGAAATGTGTAATGACCTGGAGTTAGAAAATCAAAGGGGAAGAACGTTTCAGCTTTCTCAAGCTGGAAGAACTGAAGAAAAATTCCCGTCTCAATGTGCAAAATTGAATGATTTAATGGGAAAAATATTGAATGATGCAGGAAGCCTCAAAAGAAGATGGAAGTAATACAGTCACCAT
>NW_006921785.1:442836-471040 GCF_000298275.1 Orycteropus afer afer
AAAAAAAAAAAAAGAAAAATGGTCTGGCCTAGAGCCTAGGGCTCTTGACTGCTAACCAGAAGGTTGGCAGTTCAAACCCACCAGCCACTCTAGGAAAGAAGATTAGGTAATCTACTTCCATAGAGATGATGCCTCAGAAACCCAAGGAGAGGTGGCTATGAGTCAGAGATGACTTGATGGCACATAACAACAACAACAACATCCAACCATTTCAATAGGATCAAGAATCAATGGTACTGAAAGAAGATGTCCAAGCTACTGAAGAAATTGGAGAAAAACAAGGCTCCAGGAATTGACGGAATACCCACTGAGATATTGCAACAGGTGGACACAGGGCTTGAGGCACTTATTCATTTATGAAGAGAAACTTGGAAGACAGCTACCTGGCTAAATGACTGGAAGAGATCCGCATTTGTGCCCATTCCAAAGAAAGGTGATCCAACACAATGTGGAAATTATTGAACAATATAATTATTATCACATGCAAGTATAATCATGCTGAAAATAATTTAAAAATGATTGCAGCAGTACATTAACAGGGAATTGCCAGAAATTAAAGCCAGATTCAGAAGAGGATGTGCAACAAGAAATATCATTGCTGATGTCTGATGGATCTTGGCTGAAAGCAAAGAATACCAGAATGATATTTACCTGTTTCATTGACTATGCAAAGGTATTTGACTGTGTGGATCACAACAAATTGTGGATAACTTGTGGAAGAATGGGAATTCCAAAACATTTAATTGTGGTCATGAGGAACTTGTGCATGGACAAAAGGGCAGTAGTTTAAACAGAACAAGGGAACACTGCATGGTTTATAATCAGGAAAGGAGTGTGTCAGGGCTATATCCTTTCTTTCACCATACTTATTCAATCTCTGTGCTGAGCAAATAATCCTTGAAGCTGGACTATATGAAGAACACAGCATCAGGATTGGAGGAAGATTCATTAACAACCTGTGATATGCAGATGACACAATCTTGCTTGCTAAAAATGAAGAGGACTTGATATACTTCCTTATGAAGATAAAAGATTATGGCTTTCAGTATGGACTGCATCCCAACATGGAGAAAAAAAATATCCTCACAACTGGACCAATAAGCAACATCATGATAAATGGAGAAAAGATTGAAGTTGTCAATGATTTTGTTTTACTTGGATCCACAATCAACGCCCATGGAAGCAGCAGTCAAGAAACCAAATGACATATTGCATTGGGCAAATCTGCTGCAAAAGACCTCTTTAAGTCGTCACAGAGCAAAAATGTCACTTTTAAGACTAAGATGCACCTGACCCCAGGCGTCATCTTTTCAATAGCCTCATATATGTGTGAAATTTGGGCAATGAATAAGGAAGACCACAGAAAAATTGATACATTTGAATTGTGGTGTTGGTGAAGAATATTGTACTATGGACTGGCAGAAGAATGAACAAATTTTTCTCGAAGTACAGCTGGAATACTCCTTTGAGACGAGGATGAAGACTGCCTCTTGTATTTCAGACATGTCATCAGGAGGGACAAGTCCCAAGAGGTCATTACGCTTGGTAGAGTAGAGGGTCAGCAGAAAAGGGGAAGACGATCCATGAGCTGGACTGACAATGGCTCAACAATGGGCTCAAGCATGGCAATGATTGTGAGGATGGCATGGGACTGGCCCATGTTTTGTTCTGTTGTACGAGGTCACTGTAAGTTGAAACCAACTTTGCAGCACCTAACAAAATGCTTCATCCATAAATCCATCTTTGATAATTTTACATGACACGGTACTTTTCAGTGACCCCATTACATATATTATAGACACACTAAAAAAGAGACTTCCCAAAGAAGTTTAATGGCAAAAGAAAAGGAAAAAAAAAAAAAAAAAAAAAAACCAAGAAGTGCAAGTATTTTGACTACATGCATGAGCATCTCAAGATTTTAATTGTTTTTCACTTCAGGAAGTTTGTGATGTATAAACATTTTACAAACTTTATCTCAAAAAACAATGAATATTCTGTGCTTTAATGCAAAAAGGAGACATTAATTTGTTCAGTTTCTCATACAACATGTTTATTAAACATTTCAGTGTCAATAATTTCTTAAGATTGTAACATTTAATCTTGTAATGTAGCTTACTCATGGGAGTATTTTGAACTTTTCAAGATAAGTTTGAGTAAAATGAATGCCACTGTCATCAGATTGAGCTTGGAGGTAAGACAAATACCATGGCATTCTTTCCAGCTGATACAATTTTTATGATTTTAGTGCTTCACGTTTTATTAAATATTATTTTTGCTTTTGTCTGTTATTGAAGACCTATATATCATCTCTGAACATTAGAAATTTTCACTTAAAGTAGATTTTAAATATTGAACTTTTAACTCAGGCTCCAGGAAAAATTCAGAAAAAAAAATAAAGATTGATATTTAGCATTTTTCCTGCCCTCCACCATGCATTTTCAATCTGATAGGACTTTTCATGAAATCTGTATCTGAAAGTATAGCTTCTTAAGACAACTTGTTAGAAATAAAAAATAATTTCCTCTTCACTAAAAGGGAATTCAGAATCACTGAAGATCTGAAGGAGTATGTGCTTTAATTATTGTTCCCACCTGTTTCTTTTATTATAAAGTGACATTCTGTACTATCATTAGAAATATACATTTATATATAAAGTTTTGCATTCAAATCTCTTTACTAGTTTGATTACCTACAACTAAAGGCCATAAATCAAATAAAAACTCTATATAATATATCCTCATTTCAGAAGCATGTATATATATACAGATATATATTTGTAGAACAATCCACTGTTTTAAATGTGATTCTGATTTTAAAAATGCTATTTACAATTTTCTGACAGAGCAATAACCTCAGCCTTTTGTGGTAATAAAATGAGCAGGAAGTTTTATATTTGAATGTGTTTCACCTTGTGCAGATGAAATTAAGCAACATTATGAAAACCTTCTCAGAGCAAGGCTTTGTAGACTAAGCCATGAGGGTGGAATATTTGATTTGCTATTTCTGGGTCCATGTCTTAAAAAAAATTACTGGTGATGCAGTCACACTTCTTCACCAAGGAATAAGTATTCCTAAACTAGGACTTTCAAATTTTCAGTGAACCAAGAAAACAAGTCATTTCTAACTCTTATGCTCTCACCTCTGGCTAGTGGTACCCAACTCCATTCATCTAGATAATTGATTATAGTGCTTCCATTTTTTCTTAAATAGATGAGTTCTTCTAAACAATCTGTCTGGATTAGATGAGGCTTCATAAAGCATCACATTGCATCAGGTTGATGTCTCTTTATTGTGTAAAAAAAGGTGGTATGAAATTGGCATGAAAATTTAAAGCCCAAACCACTGCTGTGACCAGGAGTTAGTTGGCTTGCTGTCCTCCAGGTTCCTGAAGCATGCAAATCTCTGAATTAGCAAATGGAACTTCAGCACTGTTTTGTTTCTACATCCCAAACTTCTACCTTAAAAATTAAGCAGGTATATTGGCCAGAAAAGTATTTCCTGGGACTCTCAAAGGGTTTGTTTTCATTCTTAATTAAGCTCATTGATTTTGAAACATGTTGCAGTAAGAACTCATACACTAAGCAGCTCTTAACTTGTATCTACATAGCCAATTACACACATTTACTGAAAGACTTATTTCTTTCTGAGAATATTCCAATGTATTTAAATAAATAAATAAATAAAAGTTTATTTCACTTATAGGAAAATAAGCAATGAACAGAGACCCAGAAATTGGGATAATAAAAATCAAAGTAGAGAATTAGTTTACTTGGAATAAACCTAGAAATCAAAACATGTAAACTGATTCATATTTTTGGAACAAATGGGACAACTGTATACTTATATGTGTTAGTATTTTAAAAATCTATACAGTGAATACTGACTTTTCTATTAAAGGTTTTATGTACTTCAAAAGTAAGCAGCAGTTAAGAAAACATTCACCCTTTGCTCTAAACCATGTTTGTCAGCTCAATGTGTAAAAGAAATACGAGGTATCCAACTCCTTTTCTGAAATGAATTGGAAACAAGCCAAAGCCAACTTATGAAACATTTTACTGTGGTGATGATTTACATAATATGGAGAAAAAAAATACAAATCCTCTGCTTCTCAACTGCTTTTAGAAAGAAGACAATCATCATCATCATCATCATCATCATCATCTGGGTTTTTTTCAGATGACAAATGATGGATAGTCACTGAAAATAGGAAGTTGGTTGGAGACGCATAACTCTATCATGTATTTTCATGATTCATTGCATTTAATATATTCTGTTATAAATTCATGGATGTAATTTGATAACTTTTTGAAACTGTCAATTGTGTTTTTCAGGATTGTGTGTGTGTGCATATCACCATGAATGCTGAAGTCACTCCCTGCTAAAAGATCCTGTGACCTATTTTGTAGAAACCTCTTTTTTATTTTAGTGAATTTAAGGTTTTGTGCTTGGAATTTGGTCCTGGAAGTGAAAAATGCATTTATAACCTAGTTGAATCAAGAGTGGCAGGGAGTAATATAGCCAGATTTGTACTTTTTTTTTTTAAAAAAAGCGTAGTCTTTTCCTTGAAGAACAACATTCCTTTTTTCAAATTTAAATGTCTTTATTTATTAGTTCCCTGAATTATTTCTTGCAATTCTTTTTTTTTCAAAATCCTTGTCTAGATACATAACTTTGGTTCTTAGCAACTCATTAGGCATATTCCTCCATTTCATTTTCTGCTAACCTTCTAACATAAATAGGATACTTGGTGAAGGACATGAACCACTACTGAAGAATAATGATCGTGTAGAGTGAGGGAAAATATGCTGACCTTGAATGATACAACAACCAATGGCAAGGTCATTGAGGTAAGGGTCTACAGCTTTTTCAAAGTGTATATATTTTAGGGAGTCATATTTGGAACAATACATGCTGGACAGTAGAGCTATAGGAGAAGTTACATGCTGGTCTTCTCATTGATAATATCCATAAATCTGTATACTTTTTTTTTTTTTTTTTTAACATTCTGTTGTGTTTGGTTATGTTTTAATTTGGATGTCTCTACACCATTCCTGATTGGTAGGACTAAGTAAATCTATTTTTTCCCTAGAACTCATATCTTCCCTAATATTTTTCTAATACTTTAATATTCTTAGCTATTCATTGGCTGCTCTTAGAACACTGAGTTCTTTTTCACTACTACAAGCCATTTGCCCAATTCTGTCTGTTGGGGCCATAGCTGTTAATTCCATAATATTTCTCTATCTCCTTTGAAAATTCACTGCATTACTAATAACTTTCTGTATCCCAGAAGACAGCCTTATTGTGAACTAGATTTATAAATGAGGATATATAGCAAAAATCAAGCCAACAAGCCACTGGTTTTGTAAGGAATTTCACAGCCATGTCTCCCAATTTCTTGCCATAGTTTGAAAAATGCTATATACATAAACCTCTGGTAAGCTAGGAAGGCAAATAAACTTTGCTTTCCTTAATTCTAGGACTTATTTCCTTATGTAAAACCCCTCTTCCTTCTTTCCTGCTACAAGAGATGGTACAAAACTCCCTAAGACAGCTAGACATGCCTCTCCTCTCAAAGTAAAATATCAGATGAAACAGTAAGAGCAAGTAGCACATACCTCACTGCCTGACAAGGCAATGACACAGAATCCCAAAAGTTACTTCAACCTTAGAATTTTTTTTTTTTCTTTCCTAAATTGCTTAAAAAAAAAAGAGAGAGAGAGAGAGAGCTTCTGTAATAAAACCCTTGATGAAAATATGATAGATGTTCTGCTAGGAGGATCTGAAATTCTTTTTATGAAGGAATAAAATCAGCTAATGCCATAAGATTCAATATAAAACTAACCTTTCTCATAAAACAAAGATAAAAGCTTCAAGAATAATTTTTTCTTAAACTTTTCATAGTGTTAAATAGTTCCAAGTTATGTGCCTTAAAGGCATTAGAAAATTCCATAATTCATACACACTCAATTTCAAGGTAAAAAAAAAAAAATCCTAGACACAGGATATACTTATGTGTCAATTTGTAGGTGCCTAAAGAAAATACAAAATAAAACAAAGCCACACATCACAGCATTATCCAGAGTTTAAGCTATTTAGGGTATTACATCAATTGTTAAGTTCAATTCTCCAAAACCCTTTTATTTAACATAATAACTTTATTTCATCTTCGTTATAGTATGTTTTTGTTACAATTAGCTTCAGTGAATAATATACCAGTTTACTTAAAGTGTTTTTGGAATCCTGATTTATTTACTTTTTTCCTCTGGTTTTTCAGTGCTAATTATTGTGCATGTGCATTTCCTACCACACTGCAATAGGCAAGCTTTTGTTCAATTTTCTTATCCTACACAAAGGAAGATTTCAAGTGCGGAATCTTAGCCATTAGGTCCTGCGATGCCATTTTATTTTCCTCTCTTTGGGTGGATTTATTGGATGCGAATGGGTACAGGGGAGGGAAAGAAAGGGAAGGGATGAGAAAGGGGAGAAGGGAAGAGGTCTCAGCTATGTTGAATCTTGATTCACGACTTTGCCTCCATTCATGGTTGGTGTTCCAGAACTTTTCCTCGAGCGCCCTTGTTTTTCTCCAATTTCATGTAGTGATGGCTCTCTGTACATACACACTGAAAAGAAAAATCACAACAATTACTTATTAGGATAGTGAACAATTGATTTGACCTCAATAAATTTCTCAAATGGGATTTGATAACATTCTTCATACTCATCACCTAGCTCTTTCTCTGCTGTGAAAGAATTTTAACTTGATAACATAGTCAGTGGATGCTCGTGGTTCCCTTCCACTTTTATCAGTCACAACCTTTTAAGTCTCCTTGAACTGCTGACATGTGAGTGGTTTCTGTTCTCTTACAGATAAGGCTTGAGTCTTTATAGTCTCCTAATCTATATAACAGGATTTTCTTCCAGAGTTAGAGGAGGCAGTGGATGTATAACATTTAAGTGATAGAAATAGCTATTTTGCTTTTTCAGTTCTTCATCTGAAATCTAGCTAGGTAGGGGAAAAAAATCATTATATACTGGTTCTAATCTTTATCCCATTAGAAGAAATATGACATTGTTGTATCAAATTGAAATATTCATTACCAGTTTTTGGGCATCCTAAGTAAAATGATAATGGGAGGAAGGACAAAGAAAAGGAGGTAAATAAAGCAGTTTCCCCAATTGCTTCAGATTTCCTTCATTTCAAGAAATAGGCATAGCCCATGGCGTCTTAGTTATTCATCAGTAGGGAATGTGATTATGTAACTGTGAGATTCCAGTTCACATCTATATGAACAGTTGCTTTTCTCCTCTATTATTTTGTCTGGCTCTAATGCTCAGGCTGCTGATGTATCATTGCTTAGAAAGAACAGTGTGTTTAATTTATATGTCTTCTTTTAAGATAGACTCTATCAGCACCTTGAATACATTAACACAGCTTCATTATACTGTTGTGAGATTGACAAGTATGACTGTGTAAGAGCATATGAAATATATCACTTAAATATCAGGAGTTATTTTCATCCTTGGTATAGGAACAGTTAAGTACTTCCACCTATAAAATCATCACTACAGTCATTTTATAATATGCACATTTGTTCCCACAATAAATATTTTTTTTCCCCTTGGTGTTAGAGACCTGAGCATGGCTATGATGAAGCAGCTGTCATATGATGGGAATCACCCTGTCTGAATAGGTTTTGTCTCAAACATTTACTAGCTCTGTCAAGTTGACCACATGTTCATAACTGGAAAGTAGTATGTCATGAGGATTAAATGCCAGGCATGTAGTACATTCTGATGTTATAAAAAAAAAAAAAAAAAAGAAGCTGATCTTAGTCATGAGAATTTTGGATAACAAGATCAGAAAGCATAATGATAAACTGTTTTGGCTGAAGGTAATATAAATCTGAAACCAGTCTGACAGAGAACTGATACACAAGTAAGATTCTCCTAGACTAGTTCAGGGATGAAGAGACAGGTTTCCGCCAACACACTCAGTAGTAGAACTTCTTAAACATTAACATACATCTGAATCAGTTAAGGCTACTGGTAGTGCAATGGTTAAGCAATAAGCTAATTAAAAGGTTAGCAGTTTGAACCCACCAACAGCTCAGTGGGGGAAAAGACCTGATGATCTGCTCCTGTAAAGACTGCACACAACACAAAGCCATGGTTGAATTACAGATTCTGATTCAGAAGGTCTGCCACGGGCCTGAGAGTCTGCATTTTTCATAAGCTCACAGGTGATGCTGATGCTGCTGAAACTCCAATTACACTTTGAATAGAACAAAATATATATACAAAATATGCATGTTATGGGTATGTTCATATACAGAATATGAAAGTTATGTATATGTAGGAGCTCTGGTAGCATAGTGGCTAAGGCACTTGACTGCTAACCAGAAGGCTGGCGGTTCAAACCCACCAGCCACTCCTCGGAAGGAAGGTTGGGCAATCTACTTCCGTAGTGATACTGCCTCGGAAACCCAAGGAGGGGTCGCTATGAGTCGGGGCCAACTCGCGGCACATAACAACAACAACAACAACAAAATTATTATAAACTTATATTTGAAAATTAGATTGTAAAATATTTAAATTATTTCCCTGAGTTCCTCCTCCTACATCCCAAAGAACTGAATTTCTTTGGCCTAAGTAGCAGAGCATACAAAGAAAACCAGCTCAGATTGCGTTTATGCAGAAATATTCATATGACTTCAGTAACAAATTCAAAACTCTTTTTTTCTTTTTTTTTAAACAAAAGATGATTCCAGAAGACCTTTACAGAAAATTTTACTGGAGTTTTAAAGTTCCTCTATTCTAATAATTCCTTCCGGTATTTCTATTATGTACAAAGTGTCAAAATATCTTAAAAAAAGCATATTATACATGTTAAATATAGCCATTTATGTATAATTACCAACTTTCATCAGCCAGTTTGTCATACTGTGGTGGCCTGCATGTTGCTGTGATGCTGGAAGCTATGCTACTGGTATTTCAAATTACCAGCAGGGTCAACAATGGAGGACAGGTGTCAGTTGAGCTCCATACTAAGAGTGGGAAGAAGGACAGAGCAGTATCCTTGTGGAAAAGTGGCCACAGAAAATCTTGTGTGTACCAAGTGAACACTGTCTGATATAGCGCCAGAAGATGAGCCCATCAGGATGGAAGGCACTCAAAATCCAATTGAGGAAGAGCTTCCTTCTCAAAGTAGAGTAGACATTAAACTTTTTGGAACCTTCACTTGCTGATGTGGTATGACTTAAATTGAAAAGAAACAGCTGCAACCATCCATTAAGAATCAGAACATTGGACATACAAAGTATGAATCTAGGAAAATTGGAAGTCACCAGAAATGAAATGGGATACATAAAGATCAATATCCTAGGCACTAGTGATCTGAAATGGACTGGTATTGACCATTTTCAATTGGACAACCATATGGTATCCTATGCAAGGAATGACAAGTTGAAGAGGAATGGAATCCCATTCATTGTCAAAAAGTACACTGAAGTACAATCCTGTCAATTATAGTATAATATACATATGCATACAAGGAAGACCAGTTAAGATGACTATTAATTCAATTTATGCACCAGCCACTGAAGCCAAAGATTAAGAAATTGAAGATTTTTACCCACCTCTGCATTTTGAAATCGATCAAACATACAATCCAGATTCACTGATAATTACTGGTGTTTGGAATGTGAAAGGTAGAAACAAAAAATAAGAATTGCTAGTTGCAAAATAAGGCTTTGGTCACAGAAATGATACTGGAGATCGCATGACAGAATTTTGTAAGACCAATGGCATTGTTGTTGTTGTTATGTGCCATTGAGTCAAACCCGACTCATAGCGACCCCTCCTTGGGTTTCTGAGGCAGTATCACTATGGAAGTAGGATTGCACAACCTTCCTTCCGAGGAGTGGCTGGTGGGTTTGAACCGCCAGCCGTCTGGTTAGCAGGCAAGTGTCTTAGCCACTATGCTACCAGACACCAATGGCATATTCCCTGAAAATATCTTTTTTCAGCAAACTAAATGGAGAACATACACATGGACTTTACCAGAGGGAATATACAGGAATTAAACTGACTACATCTGTGGAAAGAGACAATGGAGAAGCTCAATTACCACCAGTCAGAACAAGGCCAGGGGCTGACTGTGGAACCAACCATCAACTGCTCACATGCAAGCTCAAGTTGAAGATGAAGAAAATTAAAACAAGTCCATGAGAACCAAAATATGACCTTAAGTATATTCCACCTAAATTTAGAGACCATCTGAAGAACAGTTTTGATGCACTGAACACCAATGACCAAAGACTAGACTAGCAGTTGAATAACATCAAGGCTATCATACATGAAGAAAGTAAATTTCATTAAAAAGCAAAGAAAGAAAAGACAAAAATGGATGTCAGAACACTCTGAAAGTTGCACCAGAACACAGAGTAGCTAAAATGAATGCAAGGGATGATATAGTAAAGAGCTGAACAGAGGATGTCAAAGAACTTTAAAAAGACACAGTATTATAATGAAATATATAAAGACCAGAAGCTAGACAACCAAAAGGGAAGAACATGCCAGACATTTCTCAAGCTGAAAAAAATGAAGCAAAAACTCAAGTTTCGAGTTCCAATATTGAAGGATTCAACAGGAAAAATAATGAAAGACACAGGAGCATCAAAAGAAGATGGGAGGAATACAGAGTCACTGTACAAAAAAGGGTTGGTTGATGTTCAACCATTTCAGGAGGTAGCATATGATCAAGAAACAATGGTATTGAAGGAGGAAGTCAAGCTGCACTGAAGGAATTGGTGAAAAACAAGGCTCCAGTAATAGACAGAATACCAACAATGTGTTGAGATGTTTCAACAAGTGGATACAATGCCAGAAGTCCTCACTCGTCTATGCCAAGAAATTTGCTATCTGGCCAATCGACTGGAAGAGATCCATATTTGCGCCCATTATAAAGAAAGGTGAAACAGCAAACACAGAATGTGGAAATTATCAAATGATATCATTAATATCACATGGATGTAAAATTTTGCTGAAAATAATTCAAAGGTGATCATAGCAGTATATAGACAGGGAACTGCCAGAAATTGAAGCTGGATTCAGAAGATATGGAATGATGATTATAATTTCTGATATCAGATGGATCTTGGCTGAAAGCAGAGAATACCAGAAAGACGTTTACTTGTTTTGTTGACTATGTAAAGCATTCCTCTGTGTGTATCATAACAAACTATGGACAGCATTAGGAAGAATGGAAATTCCAGAACACTTAATTGTGCTTATGTGGAACCTGTATACAGACCAAGAGGCAGGTGTTCAAAAAAAACAAGAGGATATTGAATACTTTAAAATCAGGAAAGTTATGTGTCAGAGTTGTGTTTTTTCACCATACTTAATCCAATCTGAATGTTGAGTAAATAATCAGAGAAGCTGGACTACATGCAGAAGAATATGGCATCATTTTTGGAGGAAGACTCATTAATAACCTGTGATATGCAGATGACACCACCTTGCTTACTGAAAGTGAAGAGACCTTGAAGCACTTACTGAGGAAAATCACAGATTACACCCTTCAGTATGGATTGCAGCTCAATATAAAGAAAACAAAAATCATCACAACTGGACCAATAAGCAACATTATGATAAATGGGAAAAGATTGTAGTTGTTAAGGATTTCATTTTACTCAGATCCACAATCCATGCCCATGGAAGCAGCAGCAGTCAGGAAATCCAATGACATACTGCATTGGTGAAATCTGCTGCAAAAGATGTTTTTCAAGTGTTAAAAAGCAAATGGTATTTACAATCACCTCATATGCATGCAAAAGCCTGACAATGAATAAGAAAGCCCACAGAAGAACTGATGCATTCGGCTTATGGTTTTGACAAAGAATAATGAATACAGCATGGACTGCCATAAGAATGAACAAATCTGTCTTGGAAGAACTGCAGCAGGAATGCTCCTTAGAAGTGAGGATGGTGAGATGTCAAATCTGGAACTTTGGTCATACTAACACCATTTCCTGGAGGATATCACTTTTGGTAAAGTTGATGGTCAATGAAGAGAGGAAGACCCTCAACAAGATGGATTGACACAGTGGCTGCCCAGTGGGCTCACACATAACAAGTATTGTGAGGATGATGGAAGACTGGGCAGCATTTCATTCTACTGTACATGGGGTCACTTTGAATCTCAACTGATTTGATGGCACCACCACCAACAACAACAAAGTATTGTTTTCTCCAATTCTTACCTTAATTAATTGTGAAAACCCATACAGCCCAAGTCTCTGTTATAGACTCCTAAATCAGTCTGAATAATGTATGAACAAAACAATCTTTTAAAAATAAATAATAGATTAATATCCTCAATTTTCTTATATTTCAACTCGGAAGTACTTGCAGAATTACTATTTTCTAATGTCATCAAGTAATGTATATTTATAATTTTTGTGGCTGCATGGAATTACAATTTCTTATTTTCCTATGTGATAAATTCTACCAAAGACACTCATTTTACCTTTACATCTTTTTGTTTTTCCTCACACATAAAATACTTCAGATGTGACAACATGAAACATTACCATTATAATTACTGCTGCAGATAACTTTTCACTTTTCAAATAACTTTACTCTGCTTGTCCTTACTGGAAAACCAAGTATCATTCTCCAGAAGGGTTTCCAACTGGACAGCTTAATATTTGCAGTTTTCCAAGAACAAAAAACAAAAAACAAACTTACTGCCACTGAGTCAGAATGTAAGCCATAAGCAACATCAAAACCACCATGATGTATACAACAATGACCCAAGTATCGTTCTCCAGAAGGGTTTCTAACTGGACAGCTTAATATTTGCAGTTTTCCAAGAACAAAAAACAAAAAACAAACTTACTGCCACTGAGTCAGAATGTAAGCCATAAGCAACATCAAAACCACCATGATGTATACAACAACGACCCCTCCTTGCAGTTCTGAAGTGGTATCACTACGGAAGTAGATGGCCCAATCTTCCTTCTGAGGAGTGGCTGGTGGGTTTGAACCTCCAGCCTTCTGGTTAGCAGTCAAATGCCTTAGGTACTACCAAAAAGGGGTATCATATCAAGATGTGCAACTTGCTCTTTTCCTGGGATAACTAATTCACTAACTTCCAGGTACTTTTCATTAAATGGAGTAATAAAATTTAGAGTTTAGAAAACTGGGGTTTTCCAGTTCACTGAAAACAACTGTCCTTATTCCCCAATAAATCAAAAAGGTATTTGAATTGCTGTATTCCAGCATGCAGCGTAAACAATATATTTAGAGAAAGCAAGCTAAGGTCATTCTATGAATTGCATGGAAATAAAAAGAGAGAGACTGCAAAATCTTTATCAAATCCATGGATTAATTTTTACTTTTGAGCTTTAAATTTCATTGTTATCTACAAACTTCACCACGTCAGTGATATTGTCTAATTTAAGAAGCTGACAAATCAAGGAGTATGCTTTTCAATCAAATTTAGAATTGAAACATAATTAAAAGATCATGAACAAGTTAGAAAGTACAAAACATTGCTCTTTCAGTATTATCTCTAGTTCTGATAGTTGTGTTAACATTCCATGACTGTTATTGTTGTTGTTGGGTACTGTTGAGTCAGCTCTGACTCATAATGACCCTATGCACAACAGAATGAAACACTGCCCTGTCCTGTGCCAGCCTCACAATTCTTGTTATGCTTGAGCCCATCACTGTAACCACTGTGTCATCCATCTCATTGAGGGTCTTCCCCTTCTTCACTGACCCTCTTCTTTACCAAGCATGATATCCCTCTCCAGGGAATGCTCCCTTCTAAGAACATGACCAAAGTAGGTGAGACAAAGTCTAGCCATTTTCGCTTCCAAGGGGCACTCTGGCTGCACTTCTTCTAGGATAGATTTATCCTTTCTTCTGGTAGTCCATGGTTTTTTAAGTATTCTTCACCAACACCATAATTCAAAAGCATCAACTCTTCTTTGGTCTTCCTTATTCACTGTCCAGCTTTCATATGCATCTGAGACGACTGAAAATACCATGGCTTGGGTTAGGTGTACCTTAGTCTTCAAAGTGACTTCTTTGCTCTTTTACCTGTAAAAGAGGTCTTTTGCAGCAAATTTGCCCAGTCCAATATGACATCTTATTTCCTGACTGCTGCTTCTATGGGTGTTGACTATGGATCCAAGTAAAATGAAATCCCTGACAACTTCAATCTTTTCTCCATTTATCTTGTTGCTGCGTATGGATCCAGTTGTGAGGAATTTCATTTTCTTTATGTTGAGGATTCTAAATAAACACAATAAAATGATGGAACAAAATACCAAAGATGGAAGGCATACATATTCCTAAAGTGTGTTATAAATCCAAAATGAAGCCAAAACCACCATGATGTATACAACAACCCAATAATAATACTATAAATAAATCTTCTATTTCAGAGTTATCAAAGTCAGTGTCAATTCATTAACTCTTTTGACCTTGTGAACAAAGATGGCCAGGAATTATTATCTCCATTTGAAAAATATAAAACCACTTAAGGGATTTCCCTAAAGTCAAATAAATGGTTAGAAATGCAGAGGGAGGATGAGACTGTAGGGTTCAAAGTCCTAGTCAAGGGTTCTTAATACAAGGAAGGAAGAAAAAAAAAAAAAAAAACCCACAAACCAAACTCACTGCTGTTGAGTTGGAGCCAACGCAAAGTGAACCCTCCTTGGGTTTCTGAGGCGGTATCACTACAGAAGTACATTGCCGAACCTTCCTTCCAAGGAGCGGCTGGTGGGTTTGAACCGCCAACCTTCTGATGAGTAGTCAAATGCCTTAGGCACTACACCACAAGCAGAAACGCACATAAACATGGAACTAATGATAGCCTTATACCAGACAGTGTTTAAATTGTTGTATCTATATGTTACTCAATGTTTGAGTTTGCCTTGCCTGTATTAAATATTCCTAGGAGCTCTGGTAGCATAGTGCCTAAGGCACTTGACTGCTAACCAGAAGGCTGGCAGTTCAAACCCACCAGCCACTCCTCAGAAGGAAGGCTGGGCAATCCTACTTCTATAGTGATACCACCTCAGAAACCCAAGGAGGGGTCGCTATGAGTCAGGGCTGACTCAACTCGACAGCACATAACAACAACAACGACATACAGATACATTAATGAAAAAAATGGTTAGAATGTAAGCCATAAGCAACATTAAATTATTAAAACTGTAAGTGTCCCATTTGTAGGGAGGAGCCAATACTCCCCAACAATCCAAAACATCAGTTTTAGGCTTGTACTAAAGAATAGGGATTTGGGATAGAAGTAAGGGTGTGTAAGTCTGGACAGAAGACAGAAGAAACTGATGAGGATATCCCAAAAATGCACTGTCCAATGTAACAGCCACTTATTCACATGTGACCACTGAGTACCTAAGTTTGGCTAGTCCTCCTTGAGATTTGCTGCAAGTGTAAAATACATACAAAATGTCAAAGACTTAGTACAAAAATAGAGAATGGAATATCTCCCCGAGGATGTTTTATATTGGTTACATATTTAAATGATAATAGTTTAGGCATATTGGCGTAAATAAAAAAGGCATTGCCGTTGAGTACATTCTGCCTCATAGCGACCCCATGTGACAGAGAAGAACAGCTATATAGGTTTTTTTGACTATAATATTTGTAAAAATGGTTAGTCTTCTCTTCTGCAGGGGCACTGGGTGGGTTTGAACTGCCAAACCTTTAGGTTAGTAGTCAAGCATGAAACATTTATGCCACGCAGAAACCTACTGCAGTTAAATACGTTATTCAAATTTATTTCACATTTGTTTATTTTTTAAAATGCAATTACTAGAAAATTTCAAGTTACATGCAAAGCTCATGTTACATTTCTATTAAACATGATGCCTTAGAAGTTTGCTATTCTCTAGAAGAGAAGTGTTTTGATTAAAGCTAAAGCTATAAAATCTCTATGTTGGGAAGGGTAGTTAAAAGAACTTCCTGACTTGAGTAGAGAGAGGATCCCTCCAATCGTAGGCTTCAGAGATGCAGAATATCTTAGTTTCCTTTGACAGGAGAAACAGGTTCATGAAGCAACTTGACTTAACTAACACTGAATTACTTTTATTCTATTAATGACTTTTCCTTTCCTTTTCTCTCCTCAAATTTCAATATTTCTTTGGCTAACTAACAGTCAAAACATCTATTTGCTCTCACATTCATGTGTTCACTTATTCCATAAGCTGGCACGTATTTACTTTGTGCCAGGCATTCTGCTAGGTTCTGTGGTAAATGCAAGAAACGAGCTTGATGCCTGTTCTCAAAGAGATAGAGGCTAAATGAGAGCAGACATGTACACAAATAGTAGAGAGTGCCACAGTACAGAGCTGAATGGAAATTAGTACAAATTTAACAGTCACCTCATGTTGATTCAGTTTTGAAGAACATAGAGGATTTTTTTTTTAAAAATTGATGATAGATGTGAGAGCAAACAAAGATGAAGAAATGAAATGTAGGATGTATATGAAAAATTTAACTCACTACCCTTGAGTTGATTCGGACTCATAGTGATCTCTATTGGGTTTCCAGAGCTGTAAATCTTTATGAATGCAGACTGCCCCATCTTTCTTCTGCAAAGAAGCTGGTGGGTTTGAACCAAAGTTTTTTACTTTTCTAGATTTATAGTAGATTGAAGTAGAGGAATTTAGCCTAGCTTTCTGAGTAAAAATGATGTAGAATTGCTGAGAGTACCTTACCTTCCTCATCTCCAGACACAAGAGTAAGTACAAACAGTCCCTGGGTTACTAATGAGATCTGTTCCTAACTGGGTTTTAAGTCAAATTTGTAGGTAAACTGGAACAAGTAGCTTTGGTTCTTATTTAGCCTTACTTTAGTGCAAGAAAAAGGAGCTCTGGTAGTGTAGTGCCTAAGTCATTTGACTGCTAACCAGAAGGTTGGTGGTTCAAACCCACCAGCAGCTCCATGGGAGGACGATGAGGCAATGTATTTCCATAAAGATTTCTGCTTTAGAAACCCAATGGGGGTTGCTATGAGTCTGAATCAACTTGATGGCGGTGGTTTTTTGTTTTGGTTTGGCGCAAGATAATACTCCATGCCTTTTCAATGATTTAAAAGCTGCACGTGCAACAAGTGAAAGTAAATATGTTAAAGAATTTGTTGCAAGTAGGGGTTGGCTTCATTGTTTCAGAGAAGGCATATTTACATAACATTAAAGGAAATATATGAGTTGTCTAGGACTTGCTGTGCAGGTTTCCAACAACATAACCCAAACCATGTACTATGTTAAGATGCTCCATTAGCTAGGAATCCCGAGTTTCACCCTTAAAGTGAGCATAACCTGTTTGTGTGGTGGACACAAGCTACCTTGTGAGTTGGCATAATGAAGGTTGCCATTTTCACAGCTGCCTGAGAATGCACTGTAGAGAGCCCTGCTTTCTCTGGTATCACAAACAAAATGCTACTCTTGCTCATAACAAGGCCATAAGCCACCAACTTTGTGACAATATAGAAAATTTGCTTGCTTCATTTTTTTGCTGTATTTTTAAATGACTTTTTTTTTTTCTTAGAAAGGAGAGAGACCAAATAAATATCACTAGGCTTTGAAACCTCATCAAAACTCTAAAAATACATCTCACCTTTGGAGGATTAGGTGCAGGTTTTGTCAGGACAGGTTTTCCATTTCTATTATATGATTTTCAATGGTGCCTCTGCTACAAATGCAGATAGCAGAATATGCATGTTTTCCCTGCCATTATGACAGCGCAGACTCCCTATTTGTAACTTTTAGCATTCAACACTCTTTTATTTTAGTTATCATAAATTTCTTCTTGAAAACTTAGACTAAAATAACATCTTTCCTAAATGTATGAAAAAAATAAAATCTCAGAGCTTGCCATGTTGTTGTTGTTGTTATTTGCCATCGAGTCGTAGCGACCCCTCCTTGGGTTTCCAAGGCAGTATCACTATGGAAGTAGGAATGCCCAACCTTCCTTCCGAGGAGTGGCTGGTGGGTTTGAACAGCCAGCCTTCTGGTTAGCAGTCAAGTGCCTTAGGCACTATGCTACCAGAGCTCCCCTTAAACTCAGTACTCTCATGTTTAAAATAGAGATGATAAATCTTAACCTGCACACCCCCAGGGTTTTTCTTTTTTTTCCTCTTTTTTTTGGGAGGACATTCTAGTTAGGGAAGCACGTTGCAAATAATAATATGCCATGCAAATAGAATATAAACTAGTATTAACAAAAAAAAAAAAAAAAAAACCTCACTGCTGTCTAATAGATTTGATTCATACAGACTCCTCCCTGGGTTTCCGAGGTGGTATCTCTACAGAAGTAGATTGCCCAGTCTTCCTTCCGAGGAGGGGCTGGTGGGTTTGAACTGCCAGCCTTCTGGTTAGCCATGAAAGGATTTAGGCACTAAGCCACCATAGCTCCCATAAAGTAGTATTAAAAAAAAAATACTCACTGTCATCTAGTTGGATCTGACTCATAGCGATCCCTCCTTGGGTTTCCGAGGAGGTATCACTACGGAAGTAGATTGCCCAACCTTCCTTCCGAGGAGTGGCTGGTGGGTTTGAACCACCAGCCTTCTGGTTAGCAGTCAAATGCCTTAAGCACTATGCCACCAGAACTCCTATAAAGTAGTATAGCTGTTACTAATTATTACTTATAGAGTGCTGCTGGATTCTTGACAGATCATGTAAACATTGAAAGTTGGGGTAGGTAGGGGGAAGACTAGGTGCACATTTCTTGAGTGTCAATATTACTCTGTAATGGAGAGTTGGACAACCTGTGTGGATGGCAACTACGGTTGTCGCTAACAAATTCTGTTTTCCAAATGAAGCCAATATAACTTCCGTTTCTGATAAAACTAATAACTGACACTCTCTAAAGAGTCCTCATCCTCTATCCATTTCCATCAAAGAAGGAAATATGACTAATGTTTATTACTCCAATTTAATCACATTTTCCTTGGCCCTGTATAATTTCCAAGAAGTGGAAAGGTTAAATTGCTCTGTTAGTTAATGTTCCATTAAAGATGTTTAATTGTATTAATAGCAGATCATGGAAGGGTGAGGCATATTAACATGAAGCCATTTCACACCTTAATTAATGTCACATGGAATCCCTTTGGAACTGCAGGATGATTTTATGTGCTGTTTTGAAAGCAATCTATTGCCAAAAGAAAGCACCCAGTACGTTATAAATATTTATTCTAAAGGGTTAAGAGACCTTGTGAACAAAAACAGATCTATACCTTCATTTAGAAAGAGAGCTGGAGCAATACTTTAATGTATGAGAGAGAAAAATGGAAGAAGAATGTGTAGGATAAAAGTATGAGGGGGTTATTAAAGACTAAATTCAGAAGCCAGAAAAAGCCAATCTGAATGAGTTACAATGGTTGGAGGAGGAAGGTATCACAGGCTGGCAGAAATTCAAAACTCAAAAAAGGGTGGGAGGGCAGGCGGGAAGGAGGAGGGAGAGAGTGTTGAAGCTATGATCATTTCTGAAACTAGAGCAACCAGGGGCACCAGAGGTACTTTTTGCCTTCATCTTGCTTTTAGTATTGTTGGTGCCAAAAAAGGATTGTGGAAAACAAACCATTTCTTTCCAATTTCTGAAATAAAAATATCAAAACCAATTTGCTATTAGTGTCCTCCCAGCTGGAACTGTATTGCATCATCACTCCCTATTTGTTCTGTCTGTTGTTGTCTCACTACCTAGTTATTATTTTCCCTACAAATTCAACTTTTGTTGCTTTTAATCCCTCACTCAATGCCACATCTCATAGCATTTCACCAACACATAATATCCTTGTGTTAAATGAAAATGAATAATGGCACTTTGCATTGACTTGACAGATTTCTCTTGATAAATTCAACTTTCTTACAATCTCATCTTCACACTATTCCTATGAAAGTGATAGAATTTGTAATTGATTTCACCTTCAGAAATGACTGAGGTTGAAGAAGGTGAATTACTGTCTCAAAATTTCTTTGCAAATCATTCGCAAACCTTCGATCAGAAGAATTAGACATTTCTTTATCCCTGATTAATTGATTTCTATTAAGTTACTCTTTCACAGAGATCAACTTAGTAAAATATGTGGATTATCTCTATTGACTTCATATAGTAATGTAACCCAGTATGAAAACATACATCTTGATGGTACTGAGAAATGTTAAAATGTAGTATACTTAACATATTCCATCCCACAGGGTTAGAGAGACAGTTTATTCGACACTTACTGCTCATTTACCAACTATTTCATAATCTGACAGCTTGCATTTATGACAGTAGTAAAAAATCTACCATCTGATGGTTTTCTGCATTAACAACGTAAGTCTGGCAGTAACAAATGCCAAGGTGTGAGGCTAGATGTGATGATTAAGGTTATGTGTCAACTTGGCTGGACCATGATTCTCAGTGGTTTGGGAGTTATGTAATGAGGTAGCTATCCTCCATTTTTTGCATAATGCTGATTTCTGCATCATGATCTGGTCTTTGCGACCTAACCATGTTGATAAGTAAGAAGTGAGCATATATTAAATTAGGTTTAGTACAATACATTTATTTTAATTTGAATAAATCTAAATTATTGCCCATGGCCAGATTTGATGAAAATGAAGCTAGAAACACCAACTTGAGTCTATTCACTGAATTTCAAACCTGGTTGCTTTGAATCATTTGGACAGTTTTTTAAACCTGTAGATCCCCAGGTGATACCCACTTAATAAATCAGGACACTTAAGAGATTTTATCAGAGAATTTGTGGTTTTTTAAAACACTCCAGATGGTTCTGATACTGATGTTTGGGAAACACTGATTTACATTATTAAGATGGGACTTAAATCAAGTTTTATTAGCTTATCCATCTAACAGGGAAAATGGATAACTTGTAACTGTTTTACAGATGTGTGTTTATGTCCTGTTTCCCCAGATAGAAAACACATGAATGGAAATGAGTAAATGTGAACTATTTCCTTTATATTTCTGTAGTGATGATTTTCAATTGGTTATTTACTAATCTTATTTTGAAAATATCTTTCTTTCTCCAGAACTAAATCCATGAATCTTAAATCGTTGAAAACTGCACACAGTCTTTTTAGGGAGAAGGAAGTAGATTCTCCACCACCTGCAGAAGCTGAGTAATGAGCTTCTTGAAGGAGGAGGGAGGACAAAAGGAAGGGATTGGGATCATGTTCTTTGTCAAAGGGTATTTAGCTGCTGTATTTGATGCTAAATGGTGGTGGTGGGAAGTCACCACCAAGATAATTTAAATCTGAGGGAATTACTTATCTGTGGTGTGAACAATGCTCTGAAAGGGCAAAACTGGAAATCATGAAGCCTGCACTGTGTCTTAAATTCCAGGGGAGGGGACCCATGCAAGAAGAGGCTGGTATGCAGTGTACACAGTAGTGGGTTTAAATACCATGTCCATCCATCTGTCTGAATAAGTCTTCCTGCAACCCTTCATTAACACCTCCAATGTTCTAAACACAGGATGGAGGGTAAAGAAGTGAAAGATAATAATTATCTTGTAATCAATGAAAGGCTTAATGATCTTCTAACTGGCAGAGTTTAATCTGGGGAATCCTGACATTGAAAATGATCATCACCAGCAGAACTGGGAAAAAGACAGAACAATCAAACAAAAAACAATGACAGGAAATTTACTTTGGCTTTTTCTCCAAAAGAGGACAACTCCCTCCACAAAGAGAGGCACCATTTTCTGTCTTCACTACTGAATTCTGTTGGGGTGGAAATAGTAATAGTGATGGACTTAATCAGCAGCCACTTGTGATGGAGTTAACTACCACTTACATACAGTGACTCCATGTATATTAGAGTACAACAGTGCCCCATAAGATTTTCAATGGCTGATTTTTTGGAAACAGATAGCCAGAATTTTCTTCTGAAGTACCTCTGAGTGGGTTCAAACCTCCAACCTTTCAGTTAGCAGCCAAGGTGGCTAACTGTATGCACCACCACACAGTGGTGGGCTTGCAGTTTTAAAAAAGATCCTTTAGAAAAAGTATTGACAACTCTTTTGATTAGTTAACCTCTTACAGAGCTATAATTTTCTACCTCTTTTCTGAAACTATGTTCCTGTTTTACTCTTTATATATAGCAACCTTTCCTTGGGTTTCCAAGGTGGTATCTCTATGGAAATAGATGACCAACCTTCCTTCTGAGGAGTGGCTGGTGGGTTTGAACAGCCAGTCTTCTGGATAATAGTCAAATGCCTTAGGCACTACACCACCAGAGCTCCTACAGGAAACATATTCTCAAAAATTTTCTTTAAAGGCATGAGTTATAGTTAGAATATCTTTCATCCTAGTCTATTTACCCCCCCTCAAAATCACAAATTATATGTTTTTGAAATAATTCAAATTTTTCTTCATTTACGCAGTACTTCAATAATGGAAATGTGTCTAGAATGTTTTTATATATAAATCCTACTTAAAAAAAAAATTAAACTCACTGCCATCGAGTCTGATCCGACTCATAGCAACCCCTCCTTGGGTTTCTGAGGTGGTATCACTACAGAAGTAGATGGCCCAGTCTTCTTTCTGAGGAGTGGCTGAAGGGTTTGAATTGCCAGCCTTCTAGTTAGCAGTCAAGTGCCTTAGACACTATGCCACCAGAGCTCCCATATAAATCCTATGTAGGTTCCATAGTGGAACACAGTTTTACACTCAAGTGCTTATAAAGACAAACACAGAATGTCAATACCACAAAGA
The DNA here is from genome assembly GCF_000298275.1 of Orycteropus afer afer. Taxonomy (NCBI): domain Eukaryota; kingdom Metazoa; phylum Chordata; class Mammalia; order Tubulidentata; family Orycteropodidae; genus Orycteropus; species Orycteropus afer. Next base: position 465,605 of record NW_006921785.1, read on the forward strand.
ACTTCAGGAATCATCTGGTTCAATGTCTTGTTTCACAGAAGAGGAAATGGAAACTCTTTAGACTCAATCAGAAAAGAAATTGTGTTCTTTTTTTAATGTTGAGAATTATATTGTCTTTACTCAGAAATGCTGTATTCTTAATTCTTTCTTGTTTAATTTAAACATAGCATGCCCATAGCAGATCATTCTAAACCTCAGACAACATGCATTTCCCAAATCATATCACTTACATATTACATGTGCTTTAGCTGTATATTATGGAACTAGTTCACACTCAATTTCAATCAGGGTATAACATTCCTTTATTTTTTTACTGAGTTTGTACATGGCAATCCCCTATGTGTCCTGTTTAATCTACTATAGTATACATTTACTAAGTCATATCATGTATGCCTGTCTCAGTTTTACATAATTCAGGACTATTTACCACTCAAGTTGTTTCATAATCTAACATTTCTGCTTTACAATCATTGTCTTTTCTGAATATTTTCATATCTGTAAGTTTATCTCAGACTGAAGGGCAGTGTAGGGGTTAAGTAGCTCTGGTGGCACAGTGGATAAGGCATTTGGCTGCTTACCAGAAGGCTAGAGGTTCAAACCCACCAGCTGTTCCATGGAAGAAAGATGGGGCAATCTACTTCCATAAAGATTTACAGCCTCAGAAAACCAATGGGGATTGCTATGAGTCGGAATCAACTCGATAGCAGTGAGGTGTTTTTGTTTGTTTGTTTCTTTGTTTATTTGTAGTGTAGGGGTTAGGTGCATAACAAACTTAAACTCACTGCCATTGAGTTGAATCCAACTCATAGCAATCCCCATTGGTTTTCTGAGGCTGTAAATCTTTATGGAAGTAGATTGCCCCATCTTTCTTCCCTGGAACAGCCAGTGGGTTTGAACCTCTAGCCTCCTGGTTAGCAGCCAAATGTCTTATCCACTACACTGATATTAAGCTTCCTGGATTACAGTCACAGTTTTGCACTTATCTAGCACTGTGATCTTGGACAGGTTACTTGAATACTTTAAACATTAACTTCCTGGTCTATAAAATAACTATGGTAACACAGGACTGTTGTAAGGTTTAACTGACAATATGTATGCAAAGTGATTGACAACTGGTAAGTTGGTAAACTGTATACTGAATTAGCAAGATTAGTTATAGGAGCTCTGATGGCATAGTGCCTGAGGCACTTGACTGCTAACCAGAAGGCTGGTGGTTCAAACCCACCAGCCACTCCTCAGAAGGAAGATTGGGCGATCTACTTCCATAGTGATACTGCCTCAGAAACCCAAGGAGGGGTCACTATGAGTCGGATCCAACTCGATGGCAGTGCGTTTTTAGTGCATGGTAATAATATTGGTTGTTGTTAGGTGGCTTGGAGCTGGTGCCAACTCACAGTGATCCTATATATAACAGAATGAAACACTGCCTGGTCCTATGCCACCCTCACAATCGTTGCTATGTTTGTGCCCATGGTTACAGACACTGTATTTATTCATCTCATGGAGGGTCTTCCTCTTTTTTGCTAGCCTTCTACTTTACCAAGCATGATGTCATTCTTCAGGGACTGGTCCCTCTGGATAGAAATTGAGTGAAATTAAAAGACTCAATAATTGAGATGTGCTTGGAAAAGTACTGTACAATGTAAACACTTATAAAACTATAGCAAATACTGTTTAGAAAACAATACCTCTATAACACATAGGGAAGGAACTCCAGTGGCACAGAGGCTAAAACATTTGGCTGCTATTCAAAAGGTCTGTGGTCTGAACCTAACTGTTATTCTGCAGGAGAAAGATTCATCCCAGTTGTCCCAAATACTCATTTGCCTGTTCTCCCTAAATAATTAAACATTTATTTGGTATGAAGGTCTCTGGATGGTGCAAACAATTAAGCACTTGGTTACTGATCAAAAGGTTGGTGGGTTGAATCCACTCAGCAGCAACATGAGTGAAAAGCCTGGTGATCTACTTCCTTAAGATTATAACCAATGAAAGCCCTACAGAGGACAGTTCTACACTGACATGTAAGGGTCTGAGAGGATTTTAAATCAACTCCAGGGCAGTGGATTTGGTTTGGTTTATTTGTTATGTAAAACAAACAAAAGGAGCTCCAATGGCACAGTGGTTAAGACATTTGGCTGCTAACCCAAAGGCTGGCAGTTTGAACCTGCCAATTGCTCCACAGGAGAAGGATGAAGCAGTCTGCTTCTGTAAAGATTTACAGCCACAGAAACCCTGTGAGGGTTGCTATAAGTTGGAATTGACTCCATCACAGTGGATTTTTTTTTTAAACAAACAAACAAAAAAAACAGGGCGTGTTGATTCTAAATTAAGGGAATCCCACGTGTACTCTACATAGCTGTGCTCCACTGGGTTTTTAACACCTGTGACCTTTCAGAAGTAGTTTCAGAAGTAGGTCTTTCTTTCAAGATGCCTGTGGGTGGACTCAAACTACCAACCTTGAGGTTGAAAGAAAAACCAAACTCACTGCCATCAAGTTGGTTCCGATTCATAGCGGCCTCTCCTTGGGTTTAGGTTTCCAAGGTGGTATCGCTATGGAAGTAGATGGCCCAGTCTTCCTTCCAAGGAGGGGCTGGTGGGTTTGAACCATCAGCCTTCTGGTTAGCAGTCAAATATCGGTGATTACTAGTCAATAATTTAAAACATTTGTGCCACCCAGGCAGTCTAATTAAAGGAGCTCTGGCAATGTAGTGGTGAAGGGATTTGACTGCTAATCAAAAGGTCAGTGGTTCGAACCCAACAGCTACTCTGGAAGAAAGATGAGGCAGTCTGTTTCTGTAAAGATTTACAGCCTTGGAAACCTAAATGGGGGTTGCTATGAGTCAGAATTGACTCAATGGCAGTGAGGTGTTTTTTTTTTTTTTTTTTGAGGCTGCCTATTTGGCATGTAGCCATCCTGGAAAAAAGAGTACATTTCCTATTCCTCCCATCCCCTAAGTCTGTCCACATGACTTGGTTGTGGGCAATGATGTATAAATAAATTACCATATGGCAGCTATCAGACACCAATTTGAAGAGAAAACTGTCACAGGATTTTGCTTCCATGTTCCTTATTCTTTCCTCTTCACTGTGACATAAATAGGGATGCTGGCATGGACCTCAGGGGTAGGGAGACATCCAAAGCTACATGTATGGTTGTGCAGGTTGTACAGTGTACAGTTGTACAAGGGTCATGGCAGCACACTAGAGAGAAGTTCTCGAAGCTGAATGTAGCCACACTCCCTAACAAGTGGGAAGCCACAGTATCAGGATGGACAGCAGGTCCCCAGACTTGCTGTGAGAGAGTAAAATCTTGAATGATTAAACTTCTTTTAAATGTGGTTTTGTGTTACACACAGCCCAACCTAATTCTAACTTATATGGCTAGGGATATAGTTTTCGTAGTCTGTATTTTTACTGAAATATAGAAATAACTATAAAATTAAAGCAATTCTGGTGCTACAAACATGGTCATTGTATATATTTCTCTTGCAAGTGTGTATATTGTCATCAAGAGTAAGGGAAACTGACTGATTAAAGTGCAGATAGAAGTTATGATTATAAAGATTGTTGTTGTTAGGTGCTGTCAAGTCATAGCGACCCTATGTGCAACACAATGAAACACTGTCTGGTCCTATCCTGTCCTCACAATACTTACTATGCTTGAGCCATTTTGTTGAAGGTCTTTCTCTTTTTGGCTGACCTCCTACTTTTACAAGCATGATATTCTTCTCCAGGGACTAGTCCATCCAGATAACATGTCTGAAATACATGAGACAATCTCACTGTCCTGCTTCAAGTAAGCATTCTGGCTGCACTTCTTCCAAAACAGATTTATACATTCTTCTGGCAGTCCATGGTATATTCAATATTCTTCATGAACACTGGAATTCAAATGCATCAACTCTTCTTTAGCCTTTCTTATTCACTGTCTAGTTTTCGCAGGCAAATGAGGTGATTGAAAATGGTCAGGTGCACATCTTTGCTTTTTAACACTCTAAAGAGATCTTTTGCAGCAGATTTGCTCAATGCAATAAGTTGATACCTTGACTGTGGCTTCCATGGGCAATGATTGTGAATCCAAGTACAATGAAATTCTTGACAATTTCAATCTTTTTTTTCATTTATCATGATGTTGTTATTTGATCCAGTTGTGAGGATTTTTGTTGTCTTTATGTTGAGGTGTGATTCATATTGAAGGCTGTAATCTTTAATCTTTATCAAAGTGCTTCAAGTCCTCCTCACACTCAGCAAGCAAGGCTGTGTCATTTGCTTATCATAGGTTGTTGAGTCTTTCCTCCAATGCTGATGACACGTTCTTCTTCATGTAGTCCAGGTTCTTGAATTATTTGTTCAGCATACAGATTAAATAATTATTATGAAAGGATACAACCCTAACACATACCTTTCCTGATTTTAAACCACACAGCTTTCTTTTAGTGGAAGTGATAGCTGTATCCCTTTGTTCTGTTCAAATGACAGCCTGTTGGTCTATGTATAGGTTCCCCGTGAGCACAATTCAGTGTTCTGGAATTTCCATGCTTTGCAATGTTATCCATAAGTTGTTATGACCTACACAGTAGAATGCCTTTGCATAGTCAATAAAACACAGGTAAACATCTTTCTGGTATTCTTTGCTTTCAGCCAAGATCCATCTGACATCAGCAGTGATATCCTTTGTTTCATGTCCTCTTCTGAATCTGGGTTGAATTTCTGACAATTTTCTGTTTATGTACTGCTGCAAATGTCTTTGAATTATCTTCAAATTTTCACTTGATGTTATATTAATGATATTGTTTGATAATTTTCTCATTTTTTTGTATCAATTTTCATTGAAATGGGCACTGATATGGGTCTCTTCCACTTGGTTGGCCAGGTAGCTGTCTTCCAAATTTCTTGGCATAGATGAGTAAGCACTTCCAGTGTTGTATTCGTTTGTTGAAACATCTCAATTGGTATTCTGTCAATTCCTGGAGCCTTGTTTTTCTCCAATTCCTTCAGTGCACCTTGGACTTCTTCCTTCAATATTATCATTTCTTGATCACATGCTACCTCTTAAAACGGTTGAATGTCGACCAATTCTTTTCAGTACAGTCATTCTGTATTCCTTCCAACCTGTTTTGATGCTTTCTATGTTGTTCAGTATTTTACCCATAGAATTCTTCAATATTTCAACTCAAGATTTGAATTTTGTCTTCAATTCTCTCAGCTTGAGAAATGCTGATTATAAGGGTGGGCAATAGGTATTTCTCTCTCTTAAAAATGTGTATAAAATGCATTCTAAATTATCTCAAAACTGTTAATGAGGATGTATTACTTTTATGACAAAAAACTAAATCTACTTTGTTGTTGTTGTTATGTGCCGTCGAGTCAAAACCGACTCATAGCGACCCCTCCTTGGGTTTCCGAGGCAGTATCACTACGGAAGTAGGATTG
>NW_006921785.1:471140-478157 GCF_000298275.1 Orycteropus afer afer
GCCAGCCGTCTGGTTAGCAGGCCAGTGTCTTAGCCACTATGCTACCAGAGCTCCCAAATCTACTTAAATGCACAAATAAAATGATGCAATGATTGATAGCATAAAAACTCAAAATATTGTTTTTGAGTGTTAGGCATCAACATATTTTCTCATGGAAAAGGAAAATATCTACTCCTTTTTAAGAACCCTCTGCATAACTTACTGCAAAGCAGGTACTTTTTTGCCTTGCATGCTGTACCTAGAATGCTTTTGTCTGCCAATCTCCACTTCTCGTCTCAAATTGTGTGAACCTGGCCTTGCGCTGAAAGCTTAAATATCAGATTTCTTTCTTTTGGTGGAAGTGACAGCTGTTTTCCTAAATCTCAGTATCATTTCCTGTAATGTGTAATATATTACTTTCTAGTTTATATTAATGCTATAGGTAAACATGTTTTATATCTGCAATTATAGTATAAAATTCTCTGGAGGATACAGTTCTTTATCTTTATACTTATCTATTCATTAATTTGATCATTTGCATGTCTAATCCCTTACTTGACAACTGGTTATTAAATATCTCTCTAATATGCCAGATACTGTGAAAGACACAGGGAGATATAAGGAAAACTAAAATATTTCTCTTCATTCAAAGAGTGAGTTAACCACATATGAGAGGATACAGCAGTTAAAAGGCAAATATCTTATTATGTGATAATTATAGTAAGGGAGATAAATATGATGACAATATGATTAATATCATCAGAATGTCAATATGACTGAATGATTAATTCTATTAATTCTATTTAAGGAAAGTTAGGGAAGCCCTCACAGAAGTGTTGACTCTTAAACTATTTTTTTACAAAGATTAGTAGGCATTCTTCCAGAAAGACAAGTGGATAGAAAATGGAGGAGGCAAACAAATGGGCAGAAAACACATGAGGCCCAAAATAGGGAAAATGTGTGGCAGGAAAGGAAAGTTCAATTCTGTGTGGCTAAAAGCACAGGGTGTGAGGGGCAGCTGGAAAGGGACAAGGAGATTTGAAGGTCACAGCCCTCTACCCCATGCTTTGAATGCAGTAACAATTTAATAAATCCATGCTGACTGTTGCAGTTGTATGTATTATGAAACAGGCTGTGTGTTCTTCAACTAGTTGCCCTGATGACACATTGTAAGGTCTGTAGGGGACAGAGAGCAAGCCTGGCTGAATCAAAGACATGCAATGCACTGTCTCCATTTTCTCATTTCTTCAGACAAGGAGTTAATGCTACTTTTTAAATTATTAGAATATGATTTTTAGAGGAAAATAATTGTATTATGTTAAATTTCCAGACCACTATTGCTTTCTTCTACCACTCATCTGTCAGTTTGTCGTACTGTGGTAGCTTGTGTGTTGCTGTGAGATGGGGGCTATGCCACAGGTATTTCAAATACTAGCAGGGTCACCCATGATGGACAGGTTTTAGTGGAGCTTCCAGACTAAGACAGACTTGGAAAAAGGAAGGGGCTATCCACTTCTCAAACAATCGGCCAGTGAAAACCTTATGAATAGCAGTGAAACACTGCCTGATACATTACTGGGAAACTTTATCAACAGCCCTGAAACACTGTTCAATATAGTGCCAGAAAATGAGCCCCTCTGGTCAGAAGGCCTCTTTAAAGTGCTGAAGAGCAAAGATGTCTCTTTGAAGACGAAGGTGCACCCAACCCAAGCTGTGGTATTTTCAATTGTCTCATACGCATGTGAGAGCTGGAAAACGAATAAGGAACACCGAAGAAGAGTTGATGCTTTTGAGCTGTGGTGCTGGTGAAGGATATTGAAAGTACCATGGACTGCCAAAAGAGCTAACAAATCTGTCCTGGAACAAATGCAGCCAGGAAATTCCTTGGAAGCAAGAATGGCCAGACTTTGTCTCACATACTTTGCTCATGTTGTCAGAAAGGACCACTCCCTGCTCAATAAAGTGGAGGGTCAATGAAAAAGAAGAAGGCTGCCAACAAGATGGATTGACACAGTGGCTTCAAAGAGTGGCTCAGGCATAGCAAGGATTGTTAGGCTGGCACAAAACTGGGCAGTGTTTTGTTCTGTTGTACATAGGGCCACTATGAGTAAGAGCCGACTCAATGGCACCTAACAACAACAACATTGCATTCTTAGTCTAGAAGAAAACTCTTGGCTAAATGCAGTAAATGAGGTCACCCAAATAATATATCCTCATCTTAGTTAAGGAACATTTGAGGAAGTGCATTCTAGTTGCCAAAATAGATTTCATTAGCATAAACTTATTTATTCCACTGTGCAATTTGAAATAAGTAAACACTATATTAAATGGCCAGTGGAGGGGAAAGTTACAGGCTCAACTAAGAAAGATAAAATTTAATTCTGTAAATATTTATTGATCATAGAAAATAGAGTAAGATTTATTTTCCTTAAAACTACAAAGAAAATTGACACATTATGATGCAGTTTGATATGTTCACAAAGATGAAGAGCTTAGGATATAAACATACTTTACAAAGAATGATAGTAGTATGAGTCTCAAGAATATCACCTGAGCAACTGAATCATGTGGTCAACAAAGAAGGAAATTACATTCCATAAGGCAACTATTACTATTTTTTCACTTTTAAGAATTTCTAGCTTCTATATTCAAGCATGTCTGTTTTTTTCTTTTCTCCTTTTTCCCCCTAACTGCCAAGACATAATAATAGGATTTTCTTATATTCTAATAAGAAGAAGTGCTGTTGTGATTTCTGAAACTTTATTCTGACCAACAGTGGAATCATGGAAATGCAATCTTGACTTGAACTGTGACCTTCAACAAAAGGGGGAAAAGGTAGGAGCTTGCACACACATTCCAGGCAAACCCTACTGAGTGAAGGGACAAAGAGTAGAACTGACATCAGTATTCAAGACAGAATACAAAGAAGAAAAGCATTTATTCCATACCTTCAATTGGTTTTGGTACAAAATGTGATGAGGGCTTGGTTTTCTTCACTCTGTTCCCTTTCATAATTTGACCTTCTTTATTGAGTCCCAGAAACCATGCTCGGCCTGATTCTTGCTGACGGTACAGTGTGGAAGAATAGATCACGTAGTAATTTTCAAACACAGATTCTTTAAATTTGCATTCTGGAGTGAAAACATCCTGCAGAAAAAGAGAGGATACAAAAAGAGAAAGACTTTTAAAATGAATCAGCAAGTTCTTAAATCGAATGGGCTTGAAATGTACGTCCTCTATTAAGAACAGATAGGAGGCAACTACACATAACCTCTATTAGCACTTGGTTAGAAAGACTCATAGTATAAAATCAAGAAGCAAGATGTCTTTTCTAATCAATTTTTATAGAATGGAACTACACGAGTTCCACACTAAGTGGGTGAATATCATTCAAAACAAACTGCATTTTACACTGTGGCTAATCTGAACTCTGATCTCAGCGTCATGTTTCATAAATTTTAGTGATGGCCATTGCTCATTTTTGTGGCCCTCAGAAAGAAAATGGAGGAGCCCTAGGAGTATAAATGTTAAGCTCCTAGCTGCTGTCCAAAAAGTTGGTGATTCAAGCTCATCCAGTGGTTCTAGAGGAGAAAGACCTGTTCCTGTAAACATTACAGCCTAGAAAACAAATGGGAGCAGTTCCACTCATTGTCACATTGGGTAACCAAGTTGAAAAGTGATTCAACAGCACCTGACAATAATAATTTGCATGTAAACAGGGTATTATATTTTCTCTCTGGGAATCAATGTCAAACATAACCACAGCAAACACAGTATCAAGTGGTTTTAAAGGGATTACCCTATATGTACAAGGACCTATTACATAAAATACCTATAAAATCACCAGTGTATTCTTTCTATGTCAAATGTCAGTAATTCTCTCTAACTTCTTTGAAACAATTTCCTACTTAGAACCAAAATATTAATTAAAAATACCCAGGAGTAAGTAGTAGGAAAAAGAAAATACTGTAATATTGCATGATCCTAAGGAAACTTAGAATGAGAGTTTTAATCCAAGAAAGGGCCTTAAAGATCCTTTATTTCAACCTCCCTCATTTGATAAATAAAAACCAAAAGGTTATATGATTAATTAAATGATACATACATAAAATGACTACAATAACATCAGAACCCACATTAGTGCTCCACAATCGCTGTCTCTCAAGTTGTCTTTTTCTACTGGAGTCTTGTTCAATGATTTAAAATGATATTTTATAAGCAACACAGTAAAATAAAATCCTCAGTTTTCAAATGAACAAAAAGTATTTCATGGAAAGAAGAAATTTCTCCCCTTTTGATATAAGCAAAAGAAAAATAAATATGATAATATCTTTCACAGTTACAACTAAATAAGATTCCTATGAGTTGGGGTCGACTCGATGGCACATAACAACAACAACAACAACAACAACATACATCAAATAGAGGTAGTCCCTGATTTACAGTGGGGTTCCATTCTGACAACTGTGTAGTAAACCACTCTGATGTAAGTTGAATACCTCAATTTCTTTTTAGTTTTCATTATTACTGCCTTTAATTCTTAGTCTTTTTATAAATACAGCACTGTTTTGAACAGTAAATCATATAATACCTGTGAGTAAACATGTGAAAATGGTAACATCAGTAAATTAAGCCCTGTAACATTGTTGGTAGTACATATTACTAACAATAAGGACAGCTGTTAAGTGCCATTTATTGTAACTTGAATACATCATAAATTGGGGACTACCCGTGTATTCACAGTAGCTGCTGTCTTCCTTATAAGCCTTCCAATATAAGGCTTCCATGATATAATGCATTTAACCTAGGGGTTACACTTGGAATTAAGTTACTGGTGAATATACAGAGCTGGTTTCTGGATAAGTGGTAGAATTTTCCTCTCCCAAGCGGGAGACATGGGTTCAATTCCCAGCAAATGCACCTTAAGTGTAGTCATTACTTGTCTGTCAGTGGAGGCCTGAGTGTAGCTGTGATGCTGAACACGTTTCAGTGGAGATTCTGGATTAAGAGAGACTAGGAAGAAAGGCCTGGTCATCTACTTCACTTCCAAACAGCAGTTAATGAAAACCCTTGGATCGCAACAGTGTGATTCCTATGTACAAGAGGTCACCATGAGTTGGGGACTGAGTTGATAGCTGCTAACAACAACCTCAAAGGAGCTGGCTGAATCTGTGGAGACACACTCATACTAATCCTATCTCTTCATTTGTGAGAACAGCAGGGATGCACATACAAGGCACTGATGAAGGTCTTCACTGATAGATGACAGCCCTTAGAGTTTAAATGGTTTAAATGGTTTGAACACCATGGAGTAAAAAATGATACTAAGAAAACAGGAATAGGAATGGAAAAGCAGTTGTACACATTAAAATATTAAGAATGATAAAGTATTATTCTTAATATATTAATAATAAATATTATTTCTCAGTGTACTCTCAATTCTAAATAAACTAATTGGCATAAGAATCAGAGAAATAAATGATGACAATAAATGACTTTGCACCTACCATGGTCCTAATAAAATATGGACAAACCAGTGTTGACAAGGGTGTGGAGAAATTGGAATCATCAGATATTGCTGGTGGGAATGTAAAATGATGCAGCTACTTTCAAAATCAGTTTGGCAGTTCCTAGAAAATTAACTGTACAGTTACCATGTTGTTGTTGTTGTTATGTGCCTTCGAGTTAGACCGGATTCATAGTGACCCCTCCTTGGGTTTCAGAGGCAGTATCACTCTGGAAGTAGATTGCCCCATCTTCCTTCTGAGGAGTGGCTGGTGGGTTTGAACTGCCAACCTTCTGGTTAGCAGTCAAGTGCTTTAGGCACTTTTCTATATTATCCAATAATTCTAGTCCTATGTATATATCCAAGAAAACTGACAACATATGTGTATACAAAAAGTTATACACAAATATTGACAGCAGAATTATTCATGATGAAGAAATAATCCAAATGTCTATCAATGGCTGAATGAATAAACAATATATGGCATCTCCATATAAAGTGCTATTAGCCACAAAAAGGAATCATCGATATATTCCACAACAAGAAAACATTATTCTAAGTAAAAAAACAAAACAAAAAACAGATACAAAATGCCACTATAGGGTTCAATTCATATGAAATACCCAGAATAAGCAAATCCCTAGAGACAGAAAATAGATTAGCAATTATCAAGTGCTGACAGGAGGGTAAGTGGGGAATGACTACAAATGAGTTCAGGATATCTTTTTGGGAAGATGAAAATTCTCTGCAATTAGAGAGTGCTGATGGTTACATAAGTTTGTGAATGTACTAAAAAACACTGAGTTCTGCACTTTAAAAAGGTGAATTTTTATGATATTTAAATTATGTCTCAATAAAAAAGGAAGAATCAGAAAAACAATGTAACTAGAGAAAGTTAGGGGAAAGAAGGAAACAAATGGATATTCCTTGTCTGGCACCAGAGAGGATGCTAAATGATGATCCTATGTCCTGGAAAATGGCCTCTTTTAGGACCCTACCTCAGTATTACTAGGGCAGAGTTTAATCAGAGCTCGTACAGGATAAAATTGATTTAAATCTAATTTATCAGATAATTTTAAGTTCTGGTTTTCTTCTACAAATAAGTTAAAAGATCCAAAATACAAACATTTAGTACAGATTTTATAGTTTTCTTTTAAAAATCTAGTAATAATAAAAAATCCATAAACTTGTGGTTTTAGCTCAAGCTCAATACTAATGAACACTGTTCTTAAATGCTAAGGCACTCTTGAAAAGTAGGGTTACAGACCATAAGATAGGAGTCAGGGAAAATGTCTTGTGGGCTGGCAACTGAGTATTGATATATGTAGAAAATGCTACAAAGTATTTACTTTTAAGAATATTTCGAGAGGCGGGGCAAGATGGCGGACTAGGCAGAAGGATTGCACAGACCCTCTTCAACAAAGAAAAGGGAAACCAATTAATACAGACACAGAAGATAATCCTGGACCCCTGAGCCTTGAAGGAAAGGATGCAGATTTGGACTAAACCCCAACTAGCAGAAGAATTTGCGT
>NW_006921785.1:485893-486796 GCF_000298275.1 Orycteropus afer afer
AAATAACTTCGGAAATGAGTGGAATCTGGAGTTGGTCAATGACATGAGACAAAGTATATGTGAACTCCTGTATGAAAAGTGAATTTACTCTGTAAAACTTCACCCAAATCCTAATAAAAAAAAAAAAAAAAAAGAATATTTCACAGAGGACCCCTGGTGATTAAGCACTTGGCTGCCAACCAAAAAGCCAATGGTTCAAACTCAGTAGTCACTCTGTGACAGAAAGATGAGGCAGTTTGTTTGTAAACATTACAGCCTTGGAAACATCATGGGTCAATTCTATTTTGTCCTATAGCATTGGTTTGAGTTGGAATCAACACAATGGCAATGGGTTTTTTATACTTCATAGAATCATGGATGCAGTGGAGGAGGATGAGCCCCTAACGTTGGTAGGCTCTCAAAATACAACTGGGAAAGAACTGCCTCATCAGAGTAAAACCAGCCTTACTGATATGGATAAAGTAAAGCTTCCAACCTCCATTTGCTGATGTGGCATGACTCAAATTGAGGAGAAACAGCTGCAAACATCCATTAATAATCAGAACATACAATGCATGAACTATGAATCTAGGAAAATTGGAAGTTGTCAACAATTAAATGGAATGCATAATGACTGATATCCTAGGCATTAGCATGCTGAAATGGACAGGTTTTGCCATTTTGAATCAGATCCACGTGATCTACTATGTCGGAAATGACAATTTGAAGAGGAATGGCATGGCATTCATCATCAGAAAGGATGTGGCAAAATCTGTCCTGCAGTACAATGCTGTAACTGACAGGATAATATCCACACACCTATGAGGAAGATAGGAGCTCTGGTAGCATAGTGGCTAAAGCACTTGACTGCTAACCAGAAGGCTGGCAGTTCAAACCCACCAGCCACTCCTCAGAAGGAAGGTT
>NW_006921785.1:487395-492810 GCF_000298275.1 Orycteropus afer afer
GTTCAACTTGAAGTTGAAGACAATTGAAACAAGTCCACGAGAGCCAAAATATGACCTTGAATATATCCCTCCTGAATTTAGAGATCATCTAAAGAATAGATTTGATGCATTGAACACCAATGACAGAAAACCAAAAGAATTGAGGGATGACATCAAGAACATCATCCATGAAGAAAGCAAGAGGTCATTAAAAAGATACAAAAGGAAGAAAAGACCAAAATGCATCTCAGAAGAGACTCTGAAACTTGCGCTTGAGTGGAGAGTAGCTAAAGCAAATGGAAGAAATGACAAGATAAAAGAGCTGAACTGAAGATTTCAAAGAGTAGCTTGAGTGGCAAAGCCAATTACTACAATGAAATGTGCAAAGACCTGGAAAACCAAAAGGGAAGAATAGCCTCAGCATTTCTCAAGCTAAAAGAACTGAGGAAAAGCATTTAAGACAAGAGTTTCAATACTGAAAGATTCTAAGGAAAGAATATTGAATGATTGAGGAAGCATCAAAAGAAGATGGAAGGACTACACAGAGTCACTGTACCAAAAAGAGCTGGTCGATCTCATCCATTTCAAGGGGTGGCATATGATCAGTAGCAATGGTACTGAAGGAAGAAGTTGAAGCTTCACTGAAGGAATCAGAGACAAACAAGGCTCCAGGAACTGACAGAATACCCATTGAAATGTTTCAACAAATGGATCCCCACTGGAAGCACTCAATCAGTTATGCCAAGAGATTTGGAAGACAACTACCGGGCCAACTGACTGGAAGAGATCCATATCTGTACCCATTCCAAAGAAGGGTGATCCCACACAATGTGGAAATTATGGAACAATATCATTAATATCACATGCAAGTAAAATCTCGCTGAAGATAATTCAAAAAACGATTGCAGCAGTGTAATGACAGAGAACTTCCAGAAATGCAAGCTAGTTTCAGGAGAGGACATGGAATGAGGAATATCATTGCTGATGTGTGATGGATCTTGGTTCAAAGCAAAGAATACCAGAAAGGTGTTTATTTGTGTTTTACTGACTATGCAAAAGTGTTCAATTGTGTAGATCGTAACAAATTATGGATAACATTGAGAAGAACGGGAATTCCAGAACACATGATTGTACTCATGAGGAACCTCTACACAGACCAGGAGGCTGTTGTTTGAACAGAACAAGGGGACACTGCATGGTTTAAAATCAAGAAGGGAGTGTGTCAGGGTTGTATCCTTTCACCATACTTGTTCAATCTGTATGCTGAGCAGATAATACTAGACTACATGAAGAAGAACGTGGCATCAGGATTGGAGGAAGAATCATTAACAACCTGCGATACAATGATAACATAGCTTTGCTTGCTGAAAGTGAGGATAACTTGAGGCACTTACTAATGAAGATTCACGAACACAGTCTACAGTATGGATTACATCTCAATAAAAAAAAAAAAAAATCCTCACAACTGGACCTATAAGCAGCATCATGATAAATGGAGAAAAGATTGAAGTTGTCAGACTTCACACTGGTTGGTTCTACAATCGACACCAATGGAAACAGCAGTCGAGACATCAGACGACGTACAGCACTGGGCAAATCAGCTGCAAAGGACCTCTTTCAAGTGCTGAAGAGCAAAGATGTCTCCTTGAGGACTAAACTGCACTTGACACAAGCCATAGTATTTTCAATCGCCTCATACGCACGTGAGAGCTGGACAATGAATAAGGAAGACCAAAGACCAATTAATGCTTCTGAGTTATGGTGCTGGCAAAGAATGGTGAAAGTATCATGGGCTGCTAAAAGAACTAACAAGTCTGTCCTGGAGGAAGCACACCTGGAATGCTCCTTGGAAGTGAGAATGGCCAGACTTTGTTTCACCTACTTTGGTCATATTATCAGAAGGAACAATTCCCTCTAGAAAGATGTCATGCTTGGTAAGGTGGAGGGTTGATGAAAGAGGGGAAGGCCCTCAACGAGCTGGATTGACACAGTGGCTGCAGCGATGGGCTCAATATAGCAAGGATTGTGGACCTGGCGCAGGATTGGGCGGTGTTTTGTTCTGCTGTGCACAGGATCACTATAACTTGGAGACAACTTGACGGCCCCTAACAACAACTGCAACAACAACAGAATCGTGGAAATTTGAAGATATAATTGTTTGATGATGGTTCTTTTATTTAACAAAGTAAACTAATCCAATGATAATTAAATAATTGTGCCAAGTGTTATAGGACATTAGAGGAAGATCCAGAGTCTATGCTACCATGGGCACTGGGTTGCTGGTTCAGCACTTTGTCAATGCCCTACTTTGCTCTTCCCACTGCATTTTGAAACCAAACATTTAAAGCAAGTCTTAGTCATTATCATAAATCAACATCCAGAAAAAAAAAAGTTGCTGTCAAGTCAATATCAACTTACAGCATCCCCATGTGTGATAGAGTAGAAGGGCTCCATAGAGTTTTCAAAGGCTGTGATCTTTTGAAGATTATCAGGCCTTCCTTATAAGGCACCTCTGGGTGGATTTGAACTGCCAACTTTTCAGTTAGTTGATGAGAACTTAATAGTTTGTGCCACCCAGGGACTTTTAAAACAGCATCTCTGTCCCTGTTACCACTGAGTAGATTCCAACTGATTGTGACTCTGTAAGGCACAGTGGAACTGCCCCACAGGTCTTCCAAGGCTGTAAATCTTTATGGAAGCAGACTGCCACATCTTTCTTTTGTAGAGTGTCTAGTGGGTTTGAAGCACCAACCTTTCAGTTATCAGGAAAGCACTTAATTGCTGTACCTCCAGGGCTCCTTTAAACAGCATCAGCCATGTATAATTCTATTTTGTCTTTTACACTTGAGAAAGATAGCATTTTCATTAAATCAATATTGAACTCCTAGGTTTCTGTTTAGTTTCACAATTGTTTAAACTCTCCTTTTGGAAGAGCAAATGTCTGGGATATTGGGCAGGGGCTAAAGTCCTGAGCCAAGAACACCAGTAACTAGGGATTGGCCCTTGAACTACTGAATTAGAAAATTGAGTGATCCTATAAAAAGTATCCAGAGCTTAATGAAAAATGAAAAGCCAAGTGGGCTATACCATCTAATTGTCCTTGCAAAGGGGCTATACAAAGTGTTAGAATTCAGAAATGAGACAACTATTAACACTTATCCAGAGCAAGGCTTTTCAGGAATAGAAAAATGTCAGGGGTTTTAGTGTAGGGACTTTTGTGGGGGCACAGGCAGCCTCCATTGGAAGCAGGATAGGAAAACTTAAGGGCATTGACCAGCTTGGGCAATCATTTTAATTGCAACCTTCCACTGTGTATGCAATTTCAGCTTTGGTATGGAGTTGGGCATCAAACAATTTCACAATATATTTGCTATTATCATTCTTTTTGGTAATGAGAAATTAGAGCTCTCCTACAGTAAGAAAATCAGGGTTTTGCTTCTAGTTGTATACATACTATTATTTGTAGAAGTTTAGGTGTTAATCCTGTTTAAATTTCAATAGTTTTCAACTGTAAATTGAGCTGTTAATGGAAAAAGAGATAATGGACATGAAAACATGTTATAAAGTTTTCTTGTTGTTGTTAGGTGCTGCCGAGTCATCTCTGACTCATAGTGAATCTATGTACAGTTGAACGAAACACTGCCCAGTCCTGTGCCAGTCTATGATTCCTGATATACCTGAGCCCATCGTTTCAGCCACTGTGTCAATCCATCTCATTGAGGGCCTTCCCCCTTTTCACTGACCCTCAACTTTGCCAAGCATGATATCCTTCTCCAGGAAATGGTTCCTCTGAAAATGACTAAAGTAGATGAGACGAAGTCTGGCCATTCTCGCTTCCAAGGAGCATTCTGGATGCACTTCATCCAGGATAGATCTGTCAGTCTTTTTAGCAGTCCATGGTAATCTTAGCATTCTCTTCCAACACCACAACTCAAAAGCATCAACTCTTCTTAGATCTTCCTTATTCATTATCCAGCTCTCACAGGCATATGAGGCCATTGAAAATACCATGGCTTGTGTCAGGTACACCTTAGTCTTCAGGGAGATATCTTTGTTCTTCGACACTTCAAAGGATCAAATCTGGAGATCCTGAATAGAGTGGGAGGAAAAACATGGAACAAAATCCAAAAACTCAGTAACGACCAGAATTACCAGTCAGATGGAGTCTGGTGAGACCCCCAATACTATGGTCCTGGGATACATTCTGGGCCTGGAATAAAACTCACTCCCAGGGGCTGTCTCTCAGTCCAATAATTAACAAGATGTACATGCAGACCCTTAACCCAGGGTGGCATACCCACATACTCTGGAAATACATCCCTTGGAGCAAAAGACCATGGGGCACCAGAGGGGCAACATTCAGAGGAGGAAACGCAGGACAAACAGGAGTACATAACTATGAAGGGCACAGGGGGAGGGTAACTGGGCAGGGAGAGGAGGAGACTATGTTAGGATTGGGCATGGTTAAAAAAAAAAAAAAAAAAAAGAGGTCCTTAGCAGCCAATTTACCCAGTGCCATACATCGTCTGACATCTTGACTGATGCTTTCCATTGGTGTTGACCGTAGAACCAAATAATATTAAGTCTTTGACAATTTCAATGTTTTCTCCATCTATCATTATGCTGCTTGTCCAGTTGTGAGGATTTTTGCTTTCTTTATTTTGAGGTGTAATCCATACTGTAGACAGTAGTGTTCAATCTTGACCTGTAAATGTTTCAAGTCATCCTCACATCCTCAGCAGGCAAAGTTGTGTCATCAGTGTATTGCAGGTTGTTAATAAGTCTTCCAATCCTGATGCTACATTCATATAGTCCAACTTTTCAGATTATTTGCTCAGCATACAGATTGAAGTATGGTGAAAGGACACAACCCTGACACACTCCCTTCTTGATTTTAAACCATGAAGTCTCCCTTTGTTCTGTTCAAACAGCAGCCTCCTGATCTATGTACAGGTTCCTCATGAGTCCAACTAAGTATTCTGGAATTCTCATTCTTCTCAATGCTATCCATAATTTGTTATGATCCACACAATGGAATGTTTTTGCATAGTCAATAAAACATAAGTAAACATCTTTTTGGTATTCTTTGCTTTAAGCTAAGATCCATCTGACGTAGCAATGATATCCCTCATTCCACATCCTCTTCTGAATCCAGCTTGCATTTCTGGAAGTTCTCTGTTTTTATACTGTTGCAACTGTTTTTGAATTATCATCAGTAAGATTTTACTTGCATGCGATATTAATGATATTGTTTGATAATTTCCACATTTTTTGGAATCACCCTTCTTTGGAATGGCCACAAATATGGATCTCTTCCAGTCAGTTGTCCAGGTAACTGTCTTCCAAATCTCTTGGCATAGCTGAGTGAGTGCCTCCAGTTGGGCATCTGTTTCTTGAAACATCTCAAGGGGTATTCCATCAATTCCTGGATTCTAA
>NW_006921785.1:492910-496900 GCF_000298275.1 Orycteropus afer afer
CATTGGTTCTTGATCATATACCACCTCCTGAAATGGATGAAGATTGACCAATTCTTTTTGGTACAGTGACTGTGTATTCCTTCCATCTTCTTTTGATGTTTCCCGAATCATTCAATATTCTGCCCATAGAATCTTTCAATATTGCAACTTGAGGCTTAAATTTTTTCTTTAGTTCTTTCAGTTTGAGAAATGCTGTGCTGTTCTTCCCTTTTGATTTCCCAACTCCAGGTCTTTACACATTTCATTATAATAATTGACTTTGTCTTCTCGAGCTGGTCTTTAAAATCTTCTGTTCCACTCTTTTAACTTATCTTTCCTTCTACTTGCTTTAGCTACTCTTCACTGTTTCAGAGTCTCTTCTGACATTGATTTTGGTCTTTTCCTCCTTTCTCATCTTTTTAATGACCTCTTGCTTTCTTCATGGATGATGTTCTTGATGTCATCCCACAATTTCTCTGGTTTTTGGTCACTGGTGTTCGATGCATCAAATCTATTCTTTAGATAGTCTCTAAATTCAGGAGGGATATATTCCAGGTCATATTTTGGTCCTCATGGACTTGTTTTAATTGTCTTCAACTTCAAGTTGAACTTGCAATATAAGCAGTTGATGGTCTGTCCACAATCAGCTCCTGCTCTTGGTTTGGCTGAAGATGTTGAGCTTTTCCATCGCATCTTGCCACACTGTTTTAGAGTTTATAAAAACTCCAACTGTTATTTTCTTTATAGCAAGAAAAACTCTATACAATCACATAACAAAAATCTTAATACTTGTGTTCCCAGGTCCAAGGTCCTTTGCCATAGTTAAGGTTTATCCTTCATAAAATATGTCTTCTGTCACTAAAACCACTTATTCATACACATGGAAACACATTCATTTAAAGCTTTTGGCAAAGATGGGCAATCATATATATTCAAAAGGGGTTCTGAGTTATAAAAAGTGTGTTCAAAATGACAGTGTATCTAATATATAATGGAGAAAGGTAGGCTTGGAGCCAAGGGTGATAAATATGAGACCTTGATAATAAGGAAGGTTTTTTTTTTTTTTTTTTGGAAACACTATCTAGTAGTTGGGAGCTCTGTTGGCATAGTGGCTAAGGCACTTGACTGATAACCAGAAGGCTGGCGGCTCAAACCCACCAGCCACTCTTCAGAAGGAGGATGGGGCAATCTACTTCCGTAGTGATACTGCCTCAGAAACCCAAGAAGGGGTCACTGTGAGCCAGGTCCGACTCGATGACATCTAACAACAAAAACAACAACATCCAGTAGTTACATTGCATCTCATGAATTTTCTTTGTTCATCTCCATAATCCTGAGCTCTTAGTTCAATGTTGGCACATAGCAAGGCTTATAGAAATGTTTGCTAATTAAATAGAAACAACCCCCAAAAAGCACATATCATATATGCAGATGATTCTTTCTCTAGAATTTTCCCTTCTAGCTCCCAATTTCCTATCTTAGACCTTGAAGCTGCTCCCATATCAACTCATGGCCACCTCATGTGTATTAGAGTAGAAATGTACTCCATCGAGTTTTCAGTGGATGAGTTTTCAGGAGTAGATTGCCAGGATTTTCTTCCAAGAAGCCTCTGGGTGGACTCCAACCTCCAGTCTTTCGGTTGTAACTGAATCAAATGTCTGTACCACAATTAGGCTAAGGACTCTCAGTCTCTCCTAATATTTGCTATTTCTTTTAGTATTTAACATGTTCTGTGCCTTGTATCAGGATGGCTTGTTTTGCTCCTTTCTTAGACACTGTGAGCTCTGGCACAGAGACACACTGCTTATCAATGCTTGTTATGAAGCCAAACCCAGCACTCAATTTATTCTTGTTGAAGTGGATAATAACAAGAATATTTTAAGTCAGAAAAACAGTAAAGATTATGTAATCATATAGAAACTGAATGCAAGTACTGATTCTGTCTGATTTAGCTGTGTTATTGTGAACACGTTATTTAATCTTTGTAATTATTTATTTTCTCACCTACTCATACATTCTACTTCTTATTTTATATTCTAGGTCATAATAAAGCAACTGCTTATGTGTTTTATTTACTAATAGTGCTTATAAAACTAAGTGAAAACTAACCATTTTCAAGTTCCTTTAATAATAATATATCAAGACATAAAATGAATGAATAAAAAAAAGAGACGTGTACAATACATGAAGAAATGGAAAACAAATATTTTCTGGGAAATTATTTGTAGTCTCCAAATTTCTAATTTATGTCCGCTGACAATTTTCCACCTGACTTTTGGTAAATCAGTTAATTTCTCAGAATCTCAAGTTCCTCCACTGTAAACTGAAGACAGTGTTTAATACAGACCAGGGGAACTGTAAAATCAAGTTATATAACATATGTGCAAGATCTTTGATACCTCCAAAGACCTACAGATATTTGAGTTTATTTCTTTTTACATAAAAGGCCTTAGTATCATAACTTCAAAAGTTTCTACACTTTAAAGTGTGGCATCTTCTTGGGATTTTTTTTTTCACAAATAAAGAACATTATGTGATTCACTTACAGCCACTTTTGCTTACTCCAGCTTTTCTTCATTATACAAGTCACATATTCTTACTTGAGTTAAAAGGAATGTATTTACAATATTTACAATTTATTTGTAAATATTTACAATTGATCCTATTCTCTGCAGCTCTCCATTTCTATCTTACTATTCTGGTTGAGATAATCCATGGGATGAAGTTACAATGAATAAATGAAGGTGCAATGAATAAATGAATGCTCAGTGCACTCCAGTCAATGGCCTCCTTGTAGCTGCTTAAACACAGGCAGCACAGTTTCATTCCAAGTCCTTCACAATTGGTAATCCATGCTCTTGAAAACCTCTCCAATAACATATTCTCATGGCTTGGTCCCTCATTTCATTCAGATCACTGCTCAAATTTGACCACCTCAGAGACACCTTTCCTGACAGCATTACATCATTTCGTATCTCCTTTGGTCAATTTGTAAGGAGCTCTGGTGGGGTAGTGGATAAGACATTTCACTGCAAATCAGAACAGCTGTTGATAACCCACAAGCTATTCCACGGAAGGAAGACGGAGTGATCTGCTTCTGTAAAGACTTACAGTGCCAGAAACATAATAGGGGTCACTATGAGTCAGAATCAACTGGATGGCAGTAAGTCTGGATTTTTTGGTTTTGGTCACTTTGTAACCCTTTGCCTTACTTTTCTTTCTTTACAACTTGACACCAACTAACATTGTATTACAAGAAGAACCTGCTTCAATTCTGTGAAGTTAGGGATCATGACTCTTATGTTCCCCTTGTATTCGCAACAGTTCTTGGAATAAAGGAACAATCTACTTCAACAAAATAATATGTTGGGAAGCCATTGTGAAACCTAGATTTTCATTCCTGTGCATGTATAAGTTGTGCTCAAATTGGGATGGTCATTTTCCCTCTTAGGCTCTCAGTTTCCCTATAAACAAGAGAACTGTTTGTTCAACCAGACCATCACAAATTCCCCTTTTGACTTATATATTCTGTAGTGTTTTGATTAAAATTAAAGAGTTAAATAATATTTTAAGTTACAGAGTCCATATGAAACATTTTTATTCAGAAAATCTTGCTTACATTCTAAAGACATTATAGTAATATATTATTTTTTTAAAAGAAATCAAATAAAGAAAAATGTAAGTAGAGAAAATGGACTTTGGCATTATATGAGTAATTGTTACTAATGATTCTCCTGTGACATGTAAAAATTATTGATTTTTAAGTATGTGCCCCTTCTAGTTTTGATTTTTTTCATCTGCAAGCAAAATCAAAATCTAAATTCTTTCTCCTGTACAAAACTATCTTCCCTCTTTGTGGTTTATGCTTATTTATTGAATTGTATACAAGGAAGAAGGGAATCAAGAATTACTGATGATGCTTACAATACAATTTATTGTCAACAATTCCAGAGGTACAAGGAAAAATCTATGGGCAAATTTAAGGGCCCTAATATATGGCATAAATAGACT